>NC_133300.1:4594412-4659410 GCF_005239225.2 Populus alba | reverse complement strand
GTTCATCATATTTTTTTCCATCTGGGTAGGTCACCCATTACAATGAGACCCCACTCATATTTTTTCCATTTTCGGGTAGGTCACCCATGACAATGAGGCCGCACTTCATCATATTTTTTCCATTTGGGTCGGTCACCCATACAATGAGACCAGCATTTTTCCAGGGTTAGTCACCCGTACAATGAGACCAGCATTTTTCTAGGGTTCGTCACCCGTACAATGAGACCAACATAGGGTTCGTCACCCGTACAATGAGACCAACATAGGGTTCGTCACCCGTACAATGAGACCCAACACAGGGTTAGTCCACCCGTACAATGAGGACCAGCATTTTTCTAGGGTTCGTCCCCGTACAATGAGACCAACATAGGGTTCGTCACCCGTACAATGAGACCAACAATAGGGTTCGTCACCGTACAATGAGACCAGCTTTTTTCTAGGGTTCGTCACCCGTACAATGAGACCAGCACTAGGGTTCGTCACCCGTACAATGAGACCAGCAGCACTAGGGTTCGTCACCCGTACAATGAGACCAGCATTTTTCTAGGGTTAGTCACCCGTACAATGAGACCAGAATGAGGTGCCAGATGGGATCTCATGTAGCTTTGGTTAAAGGGAATCGCCAGATGGGATTTCAGGTTGACCGAGTTACACATATTTTCGTTCCAGTTGAATGAGGTTCGCCAGATGGGATCTCAGGTAAACCCATGTGTGGGCAGGTCGCCCGTGAAAATAGACTATTGGGAGAGTGTGGGTCGGTCGCCCTGTGAAAAAGACTTGAGTGAGTTATGTGTGGGCAGGTCGCCCGTGTCCAAAATAGACTTGAGTGAGTACGTGTGGGTAGGTCGCCCCTGTGAAAATAGACCAAAACAGATCAGTGTGAGTGTGTGGGCAGGTCGCCCAAGATAATGAAATCATTTTCCTTTTGTTTTCTTTACAAAGCTTACTATGCAAAATTTTGAGGAGTTTTTGTGCTTCGTAAGCATTGTAAAGAGGGTAGGGCATCTGTTGCTACCCAATTTTTTGACCCATGTTTGATATATTTTCAAAAAAATCCAAAAAAATTGAGAAAAGCAAAGAAAATCAAAAAATATGTTTTTATATATATTTTTCGTCATTTTTAGCATTTTCAACGTCGTCTAAAAAAGAATTTAAATTGTTAAAAGATTTCAAACGCGTTCGACGTTTCACGCGTCATTTTTAAAATCATTGATTTTCCGCATGTGAGTCGATGTTTATATTACTCGTTTTCAAAAAATACAAAAAAATAAGAAAAATCAAAATTTACAAAAAGAAAGAAGTTGAGGGACCAAGTTGAAAACCTAGCAACATTTTGCTATAAATACTGGTCTTTAACTCAAACAAAGGGGGGGCTAATTTTGGAAACACCAGAAAATTCAACAAAAAACCCTAAACCACAAAAAACCCTAAAATCCCTCTCTAACCAAAGGGAGCCGCCGGAGCCCCCCTTCCCCCCTTGGTTTTAATTTTTTTTTTTTTGCTACAGCCGCCGGCCACAAACCAAAGCCAAACAGCCCTTCCCTCAGCTTCTACCCACGCTGTTCCCCTAGATTTTTCACTTTTTTCCAGCCACCACAGCCGGTTCTCCCCTCCTTTCCCCCCAGCAGCTTCTGATTCAATCTTCTCCCCATTTCTCAACCAGCACCGCCCCCCTACAGCTCATGAACCGGCCTGCCTGATTCGGTTCCTTCTTCCTTCAGCCACTCCCCAAGCAGACCGGCGTCCCTTGAACCGACCTTCAGCCTCCCCATTTCATTATCTCCCTCTCACAATCGGTTCCTCACCAGAGCTTCCTCTCCATTCATCAACACAGCCCTGCCAAACACCCATCGCCCAGAACACATTTTCCAGCACCTAAACGAGCACCCCACTTCAGATCGCCTCCCCACTTCCCGATCTCCTCCATTCGGCTCCCCAGCGGCGATCAGGACAGCAGCCACCGCCCTCCTCTCTCCCTCTGTTTTTTCAGGACCCTCTCACGGTCCCCCTCCATTCGGCTTCCAATAGCAGCGGCGCTCACTAGAGACCCAGCGGCCTTCACTCCCTCCGTCTCTTTCCCCACAGCAGCCAACTCAAGACCGGCTGGAACACTGCAACAGCCACAGACCAGCGGCGCTTCTTCAGCCAGCAACTGCGCAGCCGTTGACCGAGACACACCCACACATCCGATCTGCCATCCTGAAGCAGAGGAGAAGAAGAAACCCACGGACTGATCTGCAACGAAGAAGAAGAGAAAAGAGGAGCAGATCGAAGACGGCGGAGAAAGAAAGAACAAAAAACAGATTTGAAAAACTAAGACTTAAAATCGACTGCCCTTGCTGTGTGTTTTTTTTTGGATTTGCAGGTGAAGAGACCGAAGAGAGGAGGAAGCATTACAGCCCCCTCACGCTGCCTGATTTTCGGCTCACGCGCCGCCAGTTCACGGCGGTGCGTGGGGTCCACGCGCCGCTACTGTGCAGGCAGCCCAGAATTGTTCCTGAATTTGTTTTGGGTCATTTTTGTAATTTCCAAATGGTTTAATATAATATTTGTTTAGTTTTTAGTTTTTGTAATTTGTATTTTGTAAATATGGATGTAAAAGAAAAGAAAAAAGAAAAGAAAAGAAAAGAAATAAAAATAGTGAAAGTGAATGTGTGTGTGTTGTATTTGTTTTATTTTTTTTATATATATATTTAATTTTTTTAATGATAAAATTGCAGATATTAAAGAAGAATTTAATATTTTGATTGGATCACGGTTAAGAATTATTAACTTATACGTAAGTGATATTTCTAATTTCCGATGAAAAGACAATTATTAAAACTTCTTTAACACGTCAAAACCACGAAGCAGCTTACCTCAGGTAGGGTGCGTTAGGGGTGTTAATACCTTCTCTAACCACAACCAGTCCCTTACCCGCGAATCTCTGACAAGACCAGTATATCCGGTTTCCTAGTAGCCCGAAATCAATTACTAGGTGGCGACTCCAACGAACCAAATTCAAACCTTACGCAAAATCGCCAGCCGATGCCGCGCGCCGACTGATTTTTTTTTTTTGGGGTGCGACAATTCCTATGGAGAGGTTATCAAAAGTGATGAAAACTTTTTTGTTTTGCTTTTGGCGAACAATGTGAAGTGACGCTTAGTTGGTCAAAAAAGGTTTAAATTTCAATTTGAGGGTTACAAAGAACCGATTTTCAAAGCATTTGTTTTAATTTGCATGAATAATTGATTTGGTTCGCATTGAGAAAGCACTGCCTACCGATTCAGATTGCTTGCCTTTGATCAGAAAGGGCTTGATTAGGCATATAAAGTAGGCTTGGGCTATTGGTTATGAAGAAAAAGGATATTACAAGCTCAAAAAGTGTTTAAGGGATTTAAGACTAAGGATCACTTGTGCTTGTTTCTTGACCTTTTTCCATTTGAATGTCTTTCAAAAATTATCTATCGTGCCCGCTAGTGATGGGCTTGGGCTCTTTCTCTTTGCTTTTGTTTTCTTCATATGGTTTTGAGCATCATCATATTGTTTTTTCTTTTTTTTATGCTCAAAACTTTTGGATCTTTTGGATTTTTCTTCATGCCCCCTAGCTTTGTTTGGGCACCTTTGATGATTGAGAATTTTCTTTTATGCCCCCTAGTATTGCTTGGGCATTTTTGATCATTGAGGTTTTCTCTATGTCATCGCACTTGCCCCAGTGTGGGGTGTGATCCTAGCCAAGGTTATTTATCTCAAGAAAAGCATTAAGCTCAAAAGGGGACTGCAAATGATATATTTTAGCCTCGTGAAAAGATTATCAAAGATGGCCTTTCTTCATTTCAAACTCATGCATTTAGGATCGGTAAGCCTTGCTTTCATTCGAGTATACAATGTGATCAAAAGGGGATTGCAAATGATATATTTTAGCCTCGTGAAAAGATGATCAAAGATGGCCTTTCTTCATTTCAAACTCATGCATTTAGGATCGGTAAGCCTTGCTTTCATGCGAGTATACAATGTGATTTTTCATTATTCATTCAAATAAAACTCAGCTTTTAGAGTCACTTCATGGGTTCTTTTTGTTTTTGTTTTTGTTTTTTTAGGTTTTCTAGGTGCATGGTTACCTTTCTAAGGAATCACCTGAATTTCCAAAACTCGTTTGTTTTGGACAAACATCAACATGATTTCTGTTTTTGTACTAAACTTTGAATTTCCAAAAAATCCTTGTGAACATGTGCGATCATGCATAGTTTTGGAAGAAAGGGAAACACAGCCAGAGATTCTTGGTGTGATGGTTTCATGCTTAAAGGTTATGCTCAATGTGTTATTTGCATGAAACAACAACAAAAATAAAGGTATGTTATAAACACATGATCTTATTAACAAGAAAGGCTCATTTGACAAGGAAAGTGTTATGGAATTTTGAGCCAAGTTATCAACAAAAACTGGAACAGGTTGAAACAAAATCAGGAAGTTCTGCAGGCATGATCAAACAGAGGCATTTTTTTTTTTTTGCAAAATAAGAATAGGCTCTATTATGCACTAGTATTGCAATTCCCCTTCGGTCAGCCTTCCCACCAAAGCTTTTGTAGAAATACATGATTGTGTTGAGGCTCTTGACCGACGTTTGCCCCCATTTTCTTCAGGCTGAGTCGTTGTTGGGTTTTGAACAAAGATAAACGGTCAGTTGGAAGGAACCTTCCCTAGAGTTATTTTTCAGTATTTGCTCGAGTAAGCTAGAGGCGAGTTACACATGTCTTTAGAAACCCCAACTCTTCTTAAAAATAGACATTACGATGAGCACACTCTTCATTTTCCTCGTTTTTTCGTTCAAAGTCAGGTGTTGTAGACTCGTAAGGGACCTACTTTTCATTTCGGTGCATGCATGAAAAATATATGAACATGTAATCTATATGATGAGCTCGTCCTTAGAAGGGTGACAATATGGTCGTTACTCTTGTATGATGGAACAAGAATCGTGATTTTTACCCAAACTCTACAATGAAAATTTTCTGAGTGACGACCATTGTGTCACCCACAAGTCTTGAGTTCAAGATGCTTCAAGAAGGGTTTGCTCTTATGCAAATAACAATAGCACATATAACCTAAGGACAAGTTCTATTCATTATGTGAACATGGGTAGGTTTTCTATTTGGTCTCAAAAGGGTCTCATATCTGCCCAGTGACGTTCTTCGTAAAGACAGTATGGGGGTGTTGTAAGGAATAGTTAAAGCACGTATACCCACCATTACCAAGCAGGCACTCAGATATGAGTTGGGTGTTTCACGCATCTGAACCCTGAACAATAGTCTTAGGGCAGATCACTAGTTCCCCACCTAGCCTAGAAGCTTGTGTGTGCTTTCAAAAATAAAAACAGGTGATGCATGAAACAATTCCTATAAAATGCATGGAAAATACGATAACAAAAAATAGACAAAAAAACAAAAACTTAAACACATCAAATACACAAAGCTTAGTCCAATAATGTCAGAAACAGTACCTTCCCCAGTGGAGTCACCATTCTGTCGCACGTCAAAATCCGCGCGGCATCGGCTGGCGATTTTTTTTGTCTCTCCTCATTTTGTGTTGGTTGCTTTAATTGGTTCGTTGGAGTCGCCACCTAATAATTAATTGTGGGTTACTAGGAAACCGGATGTACTGGTCTTGTCAAAGATTGCGGGTAAGGGACTGGTTGTGGTTAGGGAAGGTATTAGCACCCCTAACGCACCCTACTTGAGGTAAGCTACTTCGTGAATTTGATGTGTTAAAGAAGTTTTAATAATTGTCTTTTCATCGGATATTAGAAATATAACTTACGTATAAGTTAATAATTATTGATCGTGAGCCAATCAAAATATTAAATTCTTCTTTAATCCTTACAATTTTATCATAAAAAAAAATATAAAAAAATAAAACAAATACAAACACACACATACACTTTCACTATATTTTTGTTTCTTTTCTTTTCTTTTCTTTTTTCCTTTTTTTGCTTCCATATTTACAAAATACAAATTACAAAAACTCGAAACTAAACAAATATTACATTAAACAATTTAAAAATTACAAAAATGACCTAAAACAACCCGTAATAGTGTCATGCCAACTTCTGGAGTTGTCGGAACAATGGTGGCACGTGGATTCACGCACCGCCACCGATGAAGGTGGCATAAACCGGTGGATCGGGAACCTCTTCCTCTTCCTCTTCTTTGTCTCCCTACGTCGGCGATGACCTGCAGCAACAATAAAAATGCAACAACCAGTTGATTTTAGTTTTTATTTCCTTGTTTTTGAAATCTGCTTCAATTTTTTCTTCTTCTTGTCAGATCTGGCTTCTCCTTCTCTTCTTCTTGGTATCGGATCTGCTTCTTTCTACAGATCGATCCGTTATGTGTTTCTTCTTCTTCTTGATTTGGGATCCGCTTCTTTCTACAGATTGGTTTGTTATGTGTTTCTTTTTCTTCTCCTTTACTTCAGGTGGCGGGAAGTTGGGCGGTGGTGAATCTGTGGCCAGGTGTGGACGGCGCTGCTGGCTGATAGAGTGGACGATGCTCAGTGGGCGTGCTATTGAGTGGTCTTCACTCCTGTCGGTCGTAGCGGCCTGTGATGGATGCCGGTCAATCGGCTGCCTCTGGAAGGCTGGTTGATGGAGACGGGGGAAACGGTTCGGTTGAGAGGGGAAGTGGGCGAGGGCAGGCTGTTGTGGTTCTGGTGGGTGTTCAGGTGAGAGAGGGAAGATCTGTGGCTTAGGGGAATGGAGTGGCTGCTCCGGTTTGGTTTTGAAAGAGAGGGGGTTGTGGGTTTGTTGCCGGCTGCTGAGGGGAAGAAGAAAATCAAAGGGGAGGGCCGGCCGGGTTCTCTCTGGTTTTTTTTTTGCTCAATGGGAAGGGGGGCGCACCGCTCCTTGAAAAAAAGATGGGTTTAGGGTTAGGGTTTTCTTTTTTTGTATTTTTCTGATGTTTCAAAATTGTCCTCCCCTTTGAGTGTGTTGAGGGGACCAATATTTATAGGCAAAAATGTTGCTAGGTTTCCAAACTTAGTCCCTCAACTTCTGTCTTTTTGTAAATTTGATTTTTCTTATTTTTTTGTATTTTTTGAAAACGAGAAATATCCACGTCGACTTAATAAGAAAAATAAAAAATTTTAAAAATGACGCGTGAAAAGTTGAACGCGTTCGAAAAAACCTTTGAAAATTTAAATTCTTTTTAGACGACGCTGAAAATGCTAAAAATGACGAAAATATATTAAAAAACACATTTTTTGAATTTTCGTTGTATTTTTCTATTTTTAGATTTTTCTGAAAATTTATAAAAACATGGGTCAAAAATTGGGTAGCAACATCTTTCAAGTCTATATGATTTATTATTCAATTTATTTCATTTTATGGAAACAAAGGCAGAGTCTTTAGTTTCCATGCAAATAAGATTTTTTTTTGTCCTTTTTAATATGTAATATATATGAGGTAGCTAGATGGATCTTGGGTTACATAGTTAGACGTTTAAATTATGTACAATTTAATAAAAATCTCAAACCTAATTTACTTATATGATGAGGAACATCTATGAGTATTGGAAGAAGAAATAAATATAACCTTTAATTAATTAAATCAGATTGTTGTAAACAAAAGTAATGTCGCAAGTGCTTATGTGTTCTCTCTTTTGTTCAAATAACCAAATTGATATAAATCATAAAAACGACTTGTACATGGAGGATATCTTTCACTAGTCAAGAATCAAGATCTCCTCCTCGTGGAATTTTTTTTTTTTTTTTGTTAGGTTATACTAAATCTTCCATTGCATCGATCAATGGACAATCTCTTGGATTTGGTGTATCTTGTGATTGTGTCATTGTAACCTTATTTATTATATTAGTTCAAAAAAAGAAACAACGTGTGAACACATAGATCTTGAATCTTGAACTTCTAGAATGCAATGAAGAATATTGAGTCCTCGAATATTTTCTCCTGTTGCTTTTGAGCAGGTGAGGAGCTGGGAGGCACAAAGCATATCTTCATCTTTATATGGGGTGGGGATGACTGCAAAGTTCCAAAACAGGTGTTTAATTCCCTAAATTGACAAGAAAGAGATTTTTATTATATAGTTTTTTGAAAATTCATTTCAGATTATAGGCATTGAAAAATGTGCTATGTTGTACATGATGTTTTGCATTATGTTGTTGCTTGATGTTAATGAAAATATCTAGTATAAAAACACAAATCAATATAAAAACTGAGAATCGACCTTCCATCATATAAAGTTTAAGTCTTTAAAATAAAACATAACCTCAACTATCTTGTTCTACCATTTTTAATGCCAGTTTAACGTGAAGAGTAGTCTGGTGGGTGTAAATGTGGAGGAGATCTTCACAGCAAAGATCTCGAGTGTCTTCAGATGCAAACCCGACACACTTTCTATTAATTACTTGGGTCTTTCTCTTGGCTCTAGTCCTAATAGGATTTTCACATGCAAACCTATGCTCTTCAAAATTCATGGGAGACTTGGATCTTGGAAGGGCAGGCTGTTGTCTATGGTTTGGAGAGCTGTTTTAATCAAAAGTGTGCTCATTGTCATCCCACTTTACTACATGTCCATGTTTTAAGACAGTAGCTCAAAAGATTACAGCAATGTAGTCTCGATTCATATAGGATGGGGGCATTGACAAAAGAAAAATCCATAAGTTCGCTTGGAAAATAGTGGCGAAAGAAAAAGACAGGGGAGAGCTCGGTATCGGGTCTGTCTTGGCAAAAACTAAAGCTTGGATTTGGAAACTGGGTTGTAATGACACGACTAGCTGGACTGATTTTATTAGGGGAAAATGCAGACCAAGCTTCAACAATGGGCTACCTTACTCCATAAACTCTCAGGATCAGGATAACACCCTGATGAGAGATAGCTGCAAACTTCAAACGAGAAAGGGTAACCATGTAAATTTTGGAAAGACACTTGGATGACTGGTTTCGTTTAGCTGAATCTTATCCCTCACTGTTTCGGCTCTCTTTTTGAATTGGATAAGACCCCTTAGAGCTAGAGAGAATCTGAATCTTCATGGGCTAATGTTTGATCTCAATATAGTAGGAATTCATCTAACGAAAAAAGATAAACTAATTTGGGAATAGGGGAAGGAAGGTGAGTATATTGTAAACTCCTGTATGCTTTTCTTTGACAGGACAAGGTTTGCTAGAACTAAACCATGTGCTACAGACACTTGGAAATCAATTTGTCCTCTAAAAACAAAAATGACATTATGGCTGGCTCTAAATGAAGGCCTCTGCATTGGAGTTTTCCTCATCAGGAGACATTTTTTGAGTCATCAATATGACTATTTCCTTTTTTGTGAACAACATTCTAAAACTATCTCCCATATTATCATACATTGCCTGTGGTTTGGAAATTTTGAAATAAAATTGCAGCTTAGAGAGGCTTGAACTGGGTAATGCTTTACGCCCTAGATGACCTTCAATGTTAATGGCGAGGCCTTCTGCAAGATAATCCCTACAAGTTTGAAAGATCCATTTGGGGTGGTTTTCTGTTTAGCATTGTTTGGACTCTTTAGAGTACTAGGAACAATTTGGTGTTCGAGGAAAAGCAACCTATCGAGGAGGATGCCATATGGCATTTGTTCTATTTTGTTGTAAGATAGATCAAAAATCTGAATGTTTTATTTTGATAAATAAATACTAACCTATATAGAAACCATGAATGCATCTCGTCTTAGTCTGTTAAGTTTTGATTCTACTTGGATTTTGTGGTTGATGTTCTAGTAATAGGATTGAGTTTTTCTTTTATTTTTGATGTTCTTAGTCTTTGGCTTTGGCTACAATCTAAGTAGCTAAAGCCCTGTTTCTTTGTTAATGTTTCCTTTTATTTATATATTCTTGATTTCATAAAATAAAATAAAATAAAATAAAAAATTATCTTGTTCTACAAATAAAAAATAATAATAATTGTGTTATGTTTACAGATGTTTGAAACAACTAAATACTATTAATGTATTTTTAAGATATAAAAATGATTATTGATGACAACAAGATATATACTAATTACAATATTTTAAACATATATGTTCTATACATGTTAAACGATTCATAATTTATTAACCTTAAGTTTTTTTATTAGATTTATTCTTAAGTTCAAAAAAGAAAAAAAGAAAATAAAATAACAACAAACACACACACACGCACACACATATATATAAAGAAATTCTTGATAATATAAATAATATGGGCAAAAATGGTTTTAAAATTAAGATACAAAAATATTAGTATCTTTGGTATGTTTGTAATTTTATTTTAAAAAAATAAAATTGGTAGTATCATTAAATCCAATGAAGCAGTTCAATCTTAAAATCTATTAACTTGACTCTTTACCTAGCTTGAGTTTCAAATTAAACTATGCGGGAGCTGATTCAAAGTAAATCATTTAATTTAATAGGTCCAAATACAACTTGAATAACCGGTAAAAATATGATATAGCTTTTAAAAAAAACTTTAAGACGATAATTTTTTATATTGAGACAATGACAGATTGGATCGACATCAGTTATCCTGTAATCTGGGTCATGGACTTCAATGTGTTTAATAACTTTATTGTTTTTGTAAATTACTTTTATTTCATTTTATGATAAAAATTATATTTTTACAAAATCGAGCACCAACTCTAAAAAAGATGTATTGAAATCATGACAACTCTAAAAAGAAATAGAAAAAAAAACTATAAATTCCATTTCCTAACCAATCCAATATTGAAGAAGAGTGAAATAAAAAAAATGAAAAATTAAAGGACCAAAAACAAAAACAAAAACAAAAAAACATATCAAGTTTGATGGGTAGATATGTTAAACCCGAAAATCGGGTAACCCGAGTCAACATATCAAACCCGTAATTAGTTAATGGACTCCATTAGAATTAATAACTTGTTTTTTGTAAACTATTTTTCATTTAACTATATGATAACAAAAATATAAAATCAAGCATCAAACCAATACCAAGACTCTTTTTTAAAAAACTATGATAATCTCATAGAAAGAAAAATGAAAAAAAAAATTATGAAACTCAATTCTCAATTAACCCACTATCGAATGATGAAATTAAAAAAAAATTTAAAAAAAAACAAGAAGAAGGAAAGCTAAAGTCATCAAAACCTGTCAACAGGCCCATGGACTTTTTAAAAATTTAGAACATGTTTTTTTTTTATCAAAAATATTTTTTTTAATTATATGATAAAAAAAAATACGATCACATAATCGAGTTCAATTAAAAAACAGAGGTACTCGGCTAAACCCATGAACTGGGACAACCAAGGTTACCTTACCAAACTCGCAAATTGAATTATTCACTCCACAAAGTTTAATAACGTAATGATTGTTTAAATCATTTTTATTTAAATAAAAATTTTAAAAAATAGACTATCCATTGATGTTATAATATTTTTCTGATACCAACTTGATGCTATGATATTTTTATGATACCGCGATAACCATATAAGAGGTAAATTATCACATGCTCCGGTCAATATATCACATGCTCAGGATTCCTGCAAGACATTGATCTCATTGATCAAAGCTACGAGGCCTTGAAAAGGCAGAAGAAAAATGCTGATGCTACTCAAGCTGGTATGTTCAATGGTAATGCTATATTCTTTGTCCTTCTGATTTTGCTGTTTGTTTTTCCCACCTATCTGAATGATGTCTTGAAACATGTCAAGTTGCAAGACACATTTTACATGTTGAATTTTGGTGCGGACACTGATGTAATAGATCAGTAGCAAGTAAAACTAATCTCAGCCACCGACTTCTTGTGTAATAGACATGACCTGTTTGTAGTTCATGTTTTCAAATTTCCTTTCCTTGTTAGAAAAACCTCTCGTAAATATTGACAAATAAATCCTGAAGCCAGAAATCTGAATTTTTCTATTCAATAAATGAATTGTATCTCACAGCCCGTATTCCAAACTAGCATTCTCTTCTGCTTGTGCCCTTTATCTGAAGTTTCTAGCTTCTAATTGTCCTAGATTTGTTATATTTAATGTTATTCTTTGACTGAACTCTTTAATTTGCCATATGATCGCTCTTCGGACACAACTCTCTGATCATTTTATACTTTTCATGAAAAACAGCTTCAACAGCAGAAGATAAATCACGGCATCAGGATTCAGTACAGGAAAAGCCGCCGGAGGAAGCCGGGGCAGATGATATGAATCCAGACAGACCCGAGTCCTCTTCAGCCGATGACAGTCGACATGAAACTTCAGGAGGAGAAGCTTCTGTTCATACCGAAGGGAGTGGATCCCAAGATGTTACAATGTCAGAAGCCGAAGTAACAAGCCACGTGGATCACATCAAGCGGCTTTTCGTGGAGGGCACTGAAAATTATGGCATTCCACTGCTTGAAAGGCTCTACACTCGTATAATGAAGGGAATCTTCGAAACCAAGGACAAAGGAGTCGAAGATGATGGCCCCAGATTCTCAATTTTGAGGTTTTTGGTGAAATTTGCAGAGAACACTGCAAACTTCTGAACTCGATACCTTTTTCCCTTAAAACAGAGGATAAAAGAAAAATGAAATTCGAACCCAAAAAAAGAAATCTTGCAGGTAGCAGATGTAAAGTCGGGATTTTCTTGTCAATGCAAAAAAATTAGAGTGAAAGTAGTCTCTCTCTCTACCCCTCTCTCTTTCTCTCTCTCCCAGAGTACAGTTTCCATAAGTTTATTTGACCTCACAAGCTGTCAAGCTCCATGGTATTATTATGGCATGTGGCAAATCCAATGTGGCATTCTTTTACAGGGAGGACTAGGTGGGATCTTTTCTGAAGCAGACACATCAAGAATTGGGTTTGAATTTCAGCAAAAGCATCGCTGGTATAAATTAGTCTCCTTCTGATTGACAATATTCTTGAATATTTTTTCATAGTTTCCAAGATGTTTGTTTAATATCTTCAACTTCAAACTACTCAGAGAGGCAGAAGAAGAAAGGGTATTCAAGCTATTATTTTATTTAATTAAAAACCAAGTATTTTTTCGGAGATTCAAAATTATGATATTAAGTCTTAAAATTATTTATTTTATTGTCAACAATTAAAACTATATATATAATAAATAAACATGCTGCTAAAATAGGAGACAAGTTTAAAAATAGAAAATGCAGCGACTCAAAAAAACAAGAAAAATACCCTTCAAAATTGTCTCAATATCTTTGTCACAATTAAATCTTTTTTTTTTCGGGCATTAGAAAAATCATCCTGTTTTTTATCCATTACATGAATCGGAAAGGATAGGAAGATATAATTGTTATTTTTTCTTGGATATTATGCTCATATAGAAATAATAAAACAAAAATCGAAAAGTATGATTTGATATAAAAAACAAAACTCAAGGTGTATTCAGTAATAACAAATTACTCTGATTTTATAAGAACAAAAAGAAAAAGTGTTTAAAGACCATTTTTTTATAATTGAAAAAAAGAAAAAAGAAATGATCTATCACAAAAATTTATCTTAAGAACATCTAAAAAGAATATTTTCCATTCATTTTTCTCTATCCAGAAAACATGCCTCTCTCATTTTCCATATTTGGGGTGGAAGATTTATCTTGTCTTTTCTTTCACAAAACAGCTGATCTTTTGCACACATGCGACAATTGTTATTTTGTTATACGTCGTCGTGTGGTGTTAAAGGTTGTTAAAATTATTATCTAGTTGTTTGGTTTAGGATCCCTACACAATCCAAGTATACTGGTCTTATCAAAGATTCAAATGTAAGAAATTAGTTGTGACTAAGAAAAATATTAGCACCCCTAGCACACCCTAGTTATTCGAGGCAAGTTGCTTTGTGGTTTAATGTGGTTTAGATATTTTGATGACTTTCTGATTGGTGATTTATCTATGGTTTAGGATTTAAGATTTACTTATATGAATAAATCCAGTGTTTTAAGAATTTATTATGGACTCGTGTGCTCAAATAAATTTTTAGAAAAAAAAAAGTTCTTTATAATTTGTATATTACATTAAAAAATACTCTCAATTAAAATTGGTGAATATTTAGGACAACTCCAAGAATTTTTTGGTTAGCTCCTAACATTTTAAATATCAACCTCACTTGTAGGTCCAACCTTCTATACTAGGATTTTTAACTATTAATTCTCATGAATTTAAAAAAGGGTGATTTATTGAAATATTGATTAAATTCTCATGGATTTAATAAATTGATTATTAAATCCTAAAATGCATGCCAAAACACATTTTTTTTTTTGTTTTCGTATGGAAATACTAAAACAATATGATTTTTTGTTATATTTTTTTTAGAGATTTGATAGTATGCAACACATAAAAAACATTTTTATTTGTAGTTTTCTTGAAAATAATAATAAAAAGAGAGGTTTAAAAGGAAATTAAAAGAAAAACACATCCTAAAAACCAAAAAAAAAGAGAAAAAAACTAAACAAAACCAAAGCAAAAGTTGATTTTTTTATATTATTATTATATGTTTTTGTTTTTCTATTATTTCGGTCTTCAGGTAGACTCAACCGGGTTGAAACAATCGGGCTAACTTGATTAGGGTTGACCTGCCCGAATCAACTTAGAAACAAATCAAAGAAAAGAAAACAAAAACAAAAAAGATCAAAAGTGGAAAAAACACAAAAACTCAAAGTTTTTTCAATAAAAAATGGATAAAATAGAAAAGATTAAACAAAACAGATGACTGTTCTTCTTCTTCTCACAAAACATGGTTCTCAATCTAGAGTAGACTTCGAGTAAAGGAGGGGATGTTTCTGTTCATAATCCTCTATAGATCAAGAATCAAAGGTTCATTTTTTTAATGATCAATAAAATTGCATGATTTTGCTACAAAGGGGTTTCAGTTTAAAACCAAAACTCTAAAATTTAAATCCATTAAAACTTGTTATTGATGTGAGAAACGACTAGATTACTTATCAAAGATGATGGACAGACCTACCTGAACCAGAAACTAAGCCAATCAAGCCTTGAAACTAGCACCAAAGAAAGATTCAATGGATGAATCTACTTTAAGCCTAGAAACAGGTTGCCCAAAAAACATAGATGTGAAATGTACCTAGAAAAGCCTATCTTGACCTCTAATATGTGTCCTTTTTATCCCTATAAACCCTATTATTGGTAAGGAACATGATTATGGTAAAGAAAAAACAACAAAACAATATAAAAACTCAAAAAAAGTGCATTGATTTTCAATCCTAAAAGCTACCAACTCAAAACAACAATCAATTTCTAGTAGAATGTGCTTCAAAATCTAACCACTTTCATTTTAAATGGTCAGACCAACTACCTAAAATAAGGGGCTATCTTTTCATTAACAGAAAGTGTTCTTGCCTCTTTGCTGCCATCTTTAGCATCCCTTAAGCCAAGGTTTCATGCAATAAAATGGCAGGAAAAAAGAAATCAAGAGCATATTAAGGCATTCAAGACTTAGTATTGAACACAAAAGAATGATCCAACAAGCCTAATGGACTCCACCTTTAAAGTTTGAATGTATACACCTTTTTAGCTTAAAAATCTAAATCTGGATTAGTTCTTGGTGTTGTCTGCCTTTCTTCTTATTTCCAGATCTCCCTAGACAAGTGTTAAAGCTTCAAAAGCTTTCTAAATAAGACCCTTGCCCCTTAGCCTAAGTTTTTTTTCTTTCTCTCTCTTCTTCTTTTCTTCCTATTTGTTTCTCTTTATTTTCTCTTATGTTTTTCCTTTCCCTTTTGTTCTATGACCTCTTCTTTTATAGGCATATTTGCATACACACCTGGATTGTATAAAATATTTGGTAGAAGTTCTAGTGAGAATTTCGATCAACATTAATTCTTGTGAAAGATGTTGAATCTTTGACAAGATTTAAGCCATTTTGTATTTAGAAGTTTCATAAAATAAAAATCATAACAATTGAACTTAAAGACATTATTTAAGGTTTGGATTTGACTAATATATTCATAAAAACTTTTAAGTAACCAATATTATTTTAAGTTAAAGGTCAAATAGAGTCAAAGAAAGTAGACCTTAATTTAAGTAACCAATATTATTTCAATCCAATCATGGCTTTTGCAAGTTACAATTTTTTTTTTTTTAATTTTGAACATATATTTTTCATTTGTAATCTTGATAACTTACAACAATCCTAATTTTGAAAGAAATATTTCCCTTTAGTACCTTGTCATTTTATATTTTGATCATTAATAATTATCCTAAGGGAAAAGCACAAAAAAATGAAGTCAGTTTGGTATTGTAATAGCAGTTTTTTTTCAAAGTGTTTTTCATTTAGAAATGCTTCAAAAAAATATATTTTTTTATTTTTTAAAATTTATTTTTAATATCAATATATCAAAATGATCTAGAAACGTTTAAAAAACTAATTTAAAGAAAAACAATTTAAAATTTTTAAAACATATTTTTTTTATCGTAAAAATAAACGATGTCTTAAAGAGAATTACAAAAGGCAACCCACTTACATATATAAGAGAGATGAAGTGAGAACATAAACATCAAGGGAAAATTTTAAAGAAATTTAGCAATCATCACCAATACTTATTTTATGGATCCACTTTAAAAATAAAACTAGATAATAAAAGAGAAAATCATATCCAAACTTATAAAAAAATTATAAAAATATTTATATCTAAACTCAAAAATATTTTTTTTTTTTATTTTTTTTTCTCTTGTGTTTCTCTCTTCTTTTCATGTCTCTCTCTCTCTCTCTCTCTCTCTCTCTTTTTATTAAATAAATATTAGTAGTTACTCCTGGAATATTCTAAAATTTATGGGAAAGAAATGAAATCAAGATCCTCACATAATTACATAGTGTGGGCAAAGCTATTGGAACCTAATCTTGATTTGTGGTGAAGTAACCTTTAAAAATTTAACTCAATTACCATGTCAATATATTCTTCACAATATTATTTCAAATTTCGAATCTTAAAAAGATTATGAGCAAAAATATTTTTTTTATAAATAAGTTTGTTTGCATATAAATATATTTAAGGGAAAAAAAGTATTCAAATTTCATTTTTCTTTTATCCTCTGTTTTAAGGGAAAAAGGTATCGAGTTCAGAAGTTTGCAGTGTTCTCTGCAAATTTCACCAAAAACCTCAAAATTGAGTATCTGGGGACATCATCTTCGACTCCTTTGTCCTTGGTTTCGAAGATTCCCTTCATTATACGAGTGTAGAGCCTTTCAAGCAGTGGAATGCCATAATTTTCAGTGCGCTCCGCGAAAAGCCGCTTAGGTATTTTCAGTAACTGTTCCAAGCTGCACAACTGGGATTGAAGGGAAAATAGATCCCCCTAAATCATCTGGTATTTGTACAGGACCCCCTTGAGCAGCAATCTTGTCACAGTATGTGACAAGCGCAGGATCCATCTGTGACAACATTCCATGCACCTGTGAAATATTATGAAAAGGGATTCATCAAATGATGCTTCAGGTGATGGGATAAAATGAGAGGAAAAATCATGGAAAACCAAAATCCTTGGAAACTTACTGCATCCCGAAGCTCATATCCTCTACTGACAATCCTAGCTCCATTGTAATCATCTCCATTGTACACCTATAGTAGAAACATGCACGCCAAATTTAAGCATGAAATAGATGCACTGACCAAAGTTATAGTGGTGCTAAATTATTCAAAGAAAGGAGAACCTAGAAATATAATTAAATGAAGCTAGGAACAAAACACACCTTTGCATTGGTCACAATGAGATCAATGTCGTGAAGTTAATAGCCTGATTTTGATGGAATGATAGAAGGTCGTGAAGTTAATAGCCTGATTGTTCCAGGTTCCAAGCTAAGCTAAGATGTAGATGGAGTTACAGTTAATGAATCATTTTACAGACAAATCATAGGGAGCCTCATGTATCTCACTTGAACTCGTCTAGACTTAGTTTACAGTATAAGTTTGATTAGCAGATATATGGCTAGACCTATAGAACTGCATGTACAAGCTGCCAAGAGGATATTGAGGTACCTAAAGGGTATTTTTTATTATGGAATTATGTACAAGAAGAGGAGCTCAAATGACTTGATTGCTTATACCGATAATGACTATGCTGGTGACTTAAATGATCGAAAAAACACTTCATGTTACATCTTCTTGTTAAGTTCAGGGGTAATGTCTTGGTTATCAAAGAAATAGCTAATTGTTACATTGTCAACCACAGAGGCAAAGTTTGTGGCAGTTGCAGGGTGTGCAAGTCAAGTGGTGTGGATGAGAAGAGTTTTGGTTCAACTAGGACATAATTAAAAGAAGAGCACCATAGTTATGTGTGACAATAGCTCTACTATTAAACTGTCAAAGAATCCTGTCATGCATGGGAGAAGCAAGCATATTGATGTCTGTTTTCATTTCTTGAGAGAATTTGCTAACTATGAAATTATTGAACTACTGCATTGTGGATCAGAAGAACAAACTGCAAATGTAATGACAAAACCATTGAAGTTGGAATTTTTCTAGAAGTTCAGAAGTTAGATAGGAATGTGTAGAGCTACTAAGCTAAACTAACTATGTATCACAGTTAGTTTAGGGGAAGGATTGACAGGTGGAATGCAAGTAGAGTGCATAATTGTAGGAGTTCAATAAATGTTCCTTAACTGTTTCTGTTAGGAAACCATTTCTATTAGCAACTGTAATGCTAACAGAACATGCACGTGATATTTCATTCTGATTTTCTATTACTACTGTAAGACTATATATATAGCCAAGTTCATTCAATAAGCACAGCAAATATATAGAGTTACAGAGCCTTGATTTTGTTAATGATCAAAGGTTTCTCAACATAAACTTCTGAACTCAATACCTTTTTCCCTTAAAATAGAGGATAAAAAAAAAGAATAATTTTTAAATTGGCTAGTTTTTCATATCAAGACTAAATTGTTTTTTAATTAAATATATTTATATGCAAACTAACTTATTTATAAAAAAAATATTTTCTCTCATAATCTTTTTAAGATTCGAAATTTGAATAATATTGTGAAGAATATATTTACATGGTAATTGAGTTAAATTTTTAAAGGTTACTTCACAACAACATCAAGATTAGGTTCCAATAGCTTTGCCCGCACTATGTAATTATGTGAGGATCTTGATTTCATTTCTTTCCCATAAATTTTAGAATATTCCAGGAGTAACTACTAATATTTATTTAATAAAAAAGACAAACATAAAAAGAAAAGAGAGAAACATGAAAAGAAGAGAGAAACACAAGATAAAAAAAAAAAAATATATATTTTTGAGTTTAGAGATAAATATTTTTATAATTTTTTATAGGTTTGGATATGATTTTCTCTTTTATTATCTAGTTTTATTTTTAAAGTGGATCCATAAAATAAGTATTGGTGATGACTGTTAAAGTATTTTAAAATTTTCCCTTGATGTTTATGTTCTCACTTCATCTCTTATATATGTAAGTGGGTTGCCTTTTGGCATTCTCTTTAAGACATCATTGATTTTTACGGTCAAAAAATGTTTTTGAAAAATTTAAATTGTTTTTTCTTCAAATTAGTTTTTTTTTTTGAATGTTTCTGGATCATTTTGATATACTGATATAAAAAATAAATTTAAAAAATAAAAAAATATTATTTTGAAGCATTTTTAAATGAAAAACACTTTGAAAAGAAATTGCTACTACAATACTAAACACTACTTAAGAGTGTCTTTAATTTTTGTGCTTTTCCCTTAGGATAATTATCAATGATCAAATATAAAATGACAAGGTACAAAAGTGAAATATTTCTTTCAAAATTAGGATTGTTGTAAGTTATCAAGATTACAAATGAAAATATCTACTCAAAATCAGGAAAAAAAAATTGTAACCTGCAAAAGCCATAATTGGATTGAAATTTGAATTAAGGTCTACTTTCTTTGACTCGATTTGACCTTGAACTTAAAATAATATTGATTACTTTTAAGTTTTTATGCGTATATTAATCAAATCCAATCCCTAATAATGTATTTAAGTTCAGTTGTTATGATTTTTATTTTCTAAAACTTCTGAATACAAAAGGGCTTAAATCTTGTCAAAGATTCAACATCTTTCACAAGAATTAATGTTGGTTGAAATTCTCACTAGAACTCCTACCAAATATTTTATATAATCTAAGTGTGTATGCAAATATATCTGTAAAAGAATAGGCCAAAGAACAAAAGGGAGAGGAAAAACAAAGGAGAAAGTAGAGAGAAACAAATAGGAAGGAAAGAAGAAGAAAAAAAACTTAGGCTAAGGGGCAAGGGTCTTTTTCAGAAAGCTTTTGAATCTTTAACACTTGTCTAGGGAGGTCTGGAAATAAGAAGAAAGGCAAGGAACACCAAGAACCAATCTAGATTTAGATTTTTAAAGCTAAGAAGGTGTATACATTCAAACTTTAAAGGTGGAGTCTACGAGGCTTGTTGGATCATTCTTTTGTGTTCAATACTAAGTCTTGAATGCCTTAATATGTTCTTGATTTCTTTTTTCCTGCCATTTTATTGCATGAAACCTTGGCTTAAGGGATGCCAAAGGTAGCAACAAAGGGTTAGGGACACTTTCTGTTAATAAAAAGATAGCCCCTGATTTTAGGTAGTTGGTCTGACCATTTAAAATGAAAATGGTTAGATTTTGAAGCACATTCTGCTAAAGATTGATTGTTCTTTTGAGTTGGTAGCTTTTAGGATTGAAAAGCAAAGCACTTTTTTTAGTTTTTCTAGATGCATTTCACATCTATGGTTTTTGGGCAGCCTGTTTCTAGGCTTAAGATAGATTCATCCATTGAATCTTGTCTTAGGTGCTAGTTTCAAGGCTTGATTAGTTTAGTTTTTGGTTCAGGTAGGTGTGTCCATCATCTTTGATAAGTAATCTAGGTGTTTCTCACATCAATAACAAGTTTTAATGGATTTAAATTTTAGAGTTTTGGTTTTAAACTCAAAACCCCTTTATGGTAAAATCATGCAATTTTGTTGATCATTAAAAAATAAACCTCTGATTCTTGATCTATAGAGGATTACGAACATAAACATCTCCTCCTTTACTCGAAGCCTGCTCTGGATTGAGAACCATGTTTTGTGAGGAGACGAAGAACATCCATTTGTTTTGTTTTGTGTTTTCTATTTTATCCATTTTTTTATTGAAAACATTTCAAGTTTTTGTGTTTTTTCCACTTTTGATTTTTTTGTTTCTGTTTTCTTTCCTTTGGTTTGTTTCTAAGTTGACTCAATCAAGTCAACCCTAATCAAGTTAGCCCGATTGTTTCAACTCGATTGAGTATGCCCGAAGACCGAAAAAAAGAATAATATATATATAAAAAAAAAATATCAACTTTTGCTTTGGTTTTGTTTTGGTTTTTTTTTTTTAGGATGTGTTTTTCTTATAATTTCCTTTTAAACCTCTTTTTTTTATTATTATTATTTTCAAGAAAACTACAAATAAAAAATGTTTTTTATGTGTTGCATATGGTTAACTCTCTAAAAAATTTAACAAAAAAATCATATTGTTTAGTATTTCCATACGAAAACAAAAAAAAAATGTGTATGCTTTGGCATGCATTTTAGGATTTAATAATCAATTTATTAAATCCAATGAGAATTTAACTAATATTTCAATAAATCATCCTTTTTTTAAATTCATGAGAATTAATTGTTAAAAATCCTAGTATAGAAGGTTGGACTTATAAGTGAGGCTGATATTTAAAATGTCTGGAGCTGACCAAAAAATTCTTGGAGTTGTCCTAAATATTCACCAATTTTAATTGAGAGTATTTTCATTGTAATACACAAATTACAAGAACTTTTTTTTCTAAGAATTTATTTGAGCACATGAGTCCATAATAAATTCTTAAAATATTGGATTTATTCATATGAGTAAAACTCAAATCCTAAACTGTAAATAGATCACCGACCAAAAAATCATCAAAATCTCTAAACCACATCAAATCACAAAACAACTTACCTCAAGTAACTAGGGTGTGCTAGGGGTGCTAATATTTTTTCTAGTCACAACTAATTTCTTACCTTTGAATCTTTAATAAGATCAATATACCCAAATTTTCTAGGGATCTTAAACCAAACAACTAGATAATGATTTCAACGAACTTTAACATCACGCATCGACGTACAACAAAATAACAATTGTCGCATGTGTGCCGAAGATGAGCTGCTTTGTGAAAGAACTTCCACCCCAAACATGGAAAATGAGAGAAGCATGTTTTCTAGATAGAGAAAAATGAATGGAAAATATTCTTTTAGATGTTCTCAAGATAAATTTTTGTGATAGATCATTTCTTTTTCATCTTTTTTCAATTATAAAAAATGACGTCTTTAAACACATTTTCTTTTTCTTTTTTTCTTATAAAATCAGAGTAATTTCTTATTACTGAATACACCTTGAGTTTTGTTTTTTATATCAAATCATACTTTGTCGATTTTTTTTTTATTTCTATATGAGCATAATATCAAAGAAAAAAATAACAATTATGTCTTCCTATCCTTTCCGATTCATGTAATGGATAAAAAACAGGATGACTTTTTCAAATGCCGGGAAAAAAAAAAGATTTTTATTATTTTATATGCACCAGGTATTTTACTAGACCAAGAAGGTGCCACGCGGGACATTGAAGATCAGATTGCTAGTGTGACAAAGATACTGAGACAATTTTGATGGGTATTTTTCTTGTTTTTTTGATCGCTGCATTTTCTATTTCTATTTTTAAACTTGTCTCCTATTTTAGCAACATGTTTATTTTTAATTTTTTTATACATATATTTAGTTTTAAATGTTGACAATAAAATAAATAATTTTAAGACTTAACACTACTAGAAAATCAATAAATACAAACGGAAATACCGAGGGAATATTTCCGTCGGTAAATTTCCGAGGGATTTTACCGAAAGAAAGATTCCCTCGGTATATACCGAGGGAATTACCGTGGGAAATTTTTTTTTAAAAGAAAGCAAAAAAAAAAGATGATGTGTCATTTTTTATCAACAGAATTACCGATGGAAAAATTCCGTTGGTAAATCCGTTGGTAAACTGTGAACACTATTCATCATGTCAATTACAAAGGGCATTACCGACGGAAAAATTCCGTCGGTATTTTACAGAGAGCTCCAGAACTATTCATCTTCCAATTGCACTGTTAATTGTTTTACTTTACGGACAAAATCACCGACGGATTGAAAATACATCGGCGTGTTTTGGCGGTTTTCTGAAAAAATTCAATTGATTTAAAATTTTCATTTAAATATTACAGACGGAATCACCGATGGATTGAAAAATCATTGGTAATTTTTGGCGGTTTTTGAAAACTTTTTATGAAATTGAAAATTTAAATTAAATATTATCGACGAAATTACAGACGGAATAATTAAAAAATATTAATATTCAATTATCCGTCGGTAAGTCCGTCGGTAACGCGCCCCAATAAAAAACCTGAACCTGCTTATTTCACAAGAGGCAGACTCATTATTTCTTTTTCTTCTTCTGCTACTTCTTCTTTCTTCTTCTTCTTCTTCTTCTTCTTCTACTTCTACTTCTACGTCTACTTCTTCTTCTTCTTCACTATATGTAAAAAACATCAATATCTATTTTTTTCTTTTATTTTCTCTCCTCATCTCCTTCTCTTTTCCTCCATGCTCGGGTATATATGTCTTCTTCTTCTTTCTTCTTTTATCCTCTTAGTTTTTTTAATTAATATGCTTCACGATTTGTTTTTTCCTTAGCTTCACTTGCAAGTATATTAAGGTAAGATCTTTCTTTTTTCTTTTTTTTTTCATGATTTTTCACTATATTTGTTTTTCATTTAATTTTAATTGATTTTGTTCTTAATAATTGTATAAATGTTGTTGTGAGATTTTTTTATTTTTTTTTCATATGAGATCAATTTTTAGTTGATTTATTTATAGGATTTTTAAATTTTTAGCAATTGCAACTTCATTTTTTTTCATATGAATTTTTTTAGTTGAATTAATTTTTTTGTTTTATTTATTTGTTGCAAATTTTTTTTGAGTTGATTTTCTTATTCTTTTTTCCAAGTATTTTGAGTATATATTATACAATGTTGATTTATGTTAATTTAATTATTTTATAATTTTATAAAATGAATTTTTTTTAAATGTTTTTAAATAATTACCGACGGATTTACCGACGGAATAATTACCGACGGAAATTTCCGTCAGTAAATCCATTGGTAAATCCGTCGGTAATAAAAAAAATTTTACCGACGCATCTGTTCCGCCAGTAAATCCGTCGGTAATATTATTACTGACGGAATTACCGACGGACAAAAAATTACTGACGAAAGATTCACCGATGGAAATTTTCCGTCGGTGATTTTGTCGGTAAATTAATTACCGATGGAATATGTGTCTTACGCCGACGGAAAAATTCCGTCGGTAAAACTGTTAAATCTTGTAGTGTAATATCATAATTTTGAATCTCCGAAAAAATACTTGGTTTTTAATTAAATAAAATAATAGCTTGAATACCCTTTCTTCTTCTGCCTCTCTGAGTAGTTTGAAGTTGAAGATATTAAACAAACATCTTGGAAACTATGAAAAAATATTCTAGAATATTGTCAATCAGAAAGAGACTAATGTATACCAGCGATGCGTTTGCTGAAATTCAAACCCAATTCTTGATGTGTCTGCTTCAGAAAAGATCCCACTTAGTCCTCCATGTAAAAGAATGCCACACTGGATTTGCCACTAGCCATAATAATACCATGGAGCTTGGAAGCTTGTGAGGTCAAATAAGCTTTATGGAAACTGTACTATGGGAGAGAGAGAGACTGCTTTTACTCAAATTTTTTTGCATTGACAACAAATTCTCGACTTTACATCTGCTACCTGCAAGATTTCTTTTTTTGGGTTCATTTTTTATTTTTCTTTTATTCTCTGTTTTAAGGGAGAAAGGTATCGAGTTCAGAAGTTTGCAGTGTTCTCTGCAAATTTCACCAAAAACTATAAGAAAACTCCAGAAATCAAACACACACAATTTACATGGTTCGGCAACTTGCCTACTCCACGGAGCTACTGGTTTGTATTAATCAAGTTTAGTGTTGTACCCTCAAGAGAGCTTGACATTGAGGCGACCCTTCCTGGTAGCAGGGATTGATATTGAGGTCTTTGTTTTGTGAAAAAGGGAGTCGCCACCTAGTATTATGGTCACTAGGAAACCTAACTGGTCTTTTAGAGATTCTAAGGCAAGGGACTGGTTGCGTAAAGGGAAGGTTTTAGCACCCCTAGTACGCCCTACCTAAGGTAAGCTACTTGGTGTTTGGTTTGCCTTATAATTGCTATGGTGTTGATGTTCTCTAATCCCATCAGTTTCCTAGGATAAGTCTGCTCTGATGAACGAACTTGGGTTCAAAGTCTAAGGGAAAGAACCCTTGGCCAATACAGATCATACCTTTAGATATGTCTGTAGAGTGCCGAAGAGAAACGGTGCAGATCTCTTGAAGTCTATGTTTAATTTGAAATAAATTCGGAATTTATGAATTTAGAGACACTAAGATAGAAATCTAAGGAGATTCAATGTGCTTAAGAGCTCATTTTTCCATTAGTATTTCAAGTGTTCGCAACTTGTAAATCGCAAGAGAAAGAAAGGAAAGAAAAAAA
Organism: Populus alba; assembly: GCF_005239225.2. Taxonomy (NCBI): domain Eukaryota; kingdom Viridiplantae; phylum Streptophyta; class Magnoliopsida; order Malpighiales; family Salicaceae; genus Populus; species Populus alba. The sequence goes on along the minus strand of NC_133300.1, from coordinate 4,633,846 downwards.
ATTTAGAAATCTAAGGAAATTCAAGGTGCTTTGAAAGCCCATTTTTGCCTTAGTATTTCAAATTTTCATGACTCTTAAATTGTGAAATCAAAATTTGAAATGGCCCCAATTATAATTGAGGCTTCTTTCAAGGGTACGCAATTAAATTGTTCTAAATAAAATTTTAGGCATAAATCAACCCTTCTGTTAAAAATAAACAAGTTGTATTCCTATTAACAATATTTTGGACATTTACCTTTTATAGGTTTATTTACCCTTATATTATTAAGGGATAATGACTTTGTCGTTCCTAGAAAATATTTTGATATTTACCACCTGAGGTTTCTTTATCTAAATATTAACAGTAAAATAATGATGCAATTATTTCCAATAATATTTTGAATATTTAACCCCTTTTGAGGTTTCTTTATCCAAACATTTGTAGTGAATAATAACAAATTATTCCTAATAATATTTTGGATATTAAATCCTTTGGGGTTTCTTTATCCAAACATTACTAATGAATAATAAATTATTCCTAATAATATTTTAGATATTTATCTTTTGGGCTTTCTTTATCCAAACATTAATAATGAATAAAAATGAATTCTCATAAATAAGATTTTTATATTTTTGGAAATATTGGCCAACACCCTTTAGAACTTACAAACATGTTGTAAAATCCAAGGTGCAAGAAAATAATTTTTGGTGTTTAAGAAATCCATGCTAAAACAAATATTCGAGATTTCAAAAAAAAAAAAAGAAAAAATTTAAAATATATTAGAGTATTGGCCATATGCAACACACTAAAAAACAATTTTTTATTATATTAAAACACAATCATTACAGTAAACAGAATTAAAACAACAAATCATCACAAATATTTCTAACAATGCAAGACTTAAACAGCGCGTGTAAAAACAAAGCAGGAGGAACCGGTAGGGGAAAGAACTTTGCCAAATCTCATTCAAAAAACTTCGGTACATAAATAGCGTGACCCACTATTTTCAACAGAAAAGAGTAATTTTGTGTACGCATAGAAATCAAAACTTTGAGACCCCATCCTATAACAGAACCCGTGAACCTGCCTCTCCCCTTTTCTTAAACTCAGGCTCTGCCATGTTTGTATCACGCTAAAGGAAACAATCCAAACATCATGCCTTTGCATTACATATGTTAAATACCATAACTACAAACCCATGGTCTACTACCCAACATCCTTTTCCACATAAAACAAGAATGACAATGTGAACCAAACACCTGCCAAGAGAAAACCTCAAATGCAGAGGAACCCCTCTCACGTTTTTCTTTATAGATGAAAACTCAATCTGTGTGAAAAAACCTCCTATACAAATCCCACTCAAGAGATACTAATCAGAGTAGGCGATGGATGATGGAGCCCTTTTAAAAATCACGATCCCTTGTAAAAACCATAACATAAAAGCATATCTAGCTTTTAATATAAGCAAAAGGAAAACAACTAGTAACCATGGATGGATCGGGGGTAAGCATGCCACCTTTCTTTTCAACAGAACACAACCATCCAGAGCAAAGGAAAGAAAAGATTCTGGAACATGAAGAAACACACATGCAAGGGTTGTAGCATAGCAGAAAAAAAACAGAGGCCGAAAACTATACCTGCAGATTTTGCTTGCAAACATGGAAAACAAAACGGTGGGCATGCAGTCCCTCACAACAAAAGAGCAACAAAAACGCAGCTCTTAACAGTAATAGAAATCTAGACTCAAAGTTCTGGATGTAACAATGAGAAAGCATGTAACTTTGCTGCTAATGGAAAAATGACGTCCCGAAACAGAAGTAGAAACAGATTTTTAAGGGAAAAACAAAAAAACAAACCAAAATCTTTACATATGTTAAAGCAAAGGCAAGTTCAAACTCATACCAGCAGATCCTGCAGAAGATGACTACGTAGCTGATTGGCAAAGCTTCCACCTTTTTGCCTCTAATGTCCCGAAGCAAGCCTTCCTCTTTTTCTGCCGTTGGGAGCTTTTTGAAGACCTCTTAGAGTCTTTGTCAGCCCCGGTTCGACAGAGTAGGATAGACTCAAGGTAATCCCCTCTCGCTCTTAATGATTTTCGGCTTCTCTAACCTTAGCTAGTGTAGTTCTATCTTTCTTTTTCTCTTCTTTTTCCTCTCTGTTTTAAGCTTGTTCCCTCTCTTTAACTCTCCTTTTCTTTTCCTCTTTTTCTCTTTTTTTCTCCCCCTTTCGTTTTACCAAGCAGTCTCATATATATGCCTGAACTGGAGACCCCCCTCACATTCTCTCATCTCCACCGTCTCTGTTAGGGACACAATCCCAGCCCTTAGATGATGATGAGGCTCCTCTTTGCGTCTTGTTTCACTGCTGGCACAGTGAGGTGCAAAACGGTTTCCTTGGACTGGAGCTCTGAGTTGCAGCTGTACATTTTTGCGTGAAAAGGGGGGTTGTGCTGTATATGCCAGGTTGCAGAGGGTGCAAGGATGAGAGGTTTTCAAAAATTAGCAGGCAACGGTTGCAGAGGGACGGTACCGTTCTGAACAATGCACATAAACAGTGCCATAGGGGCTGTTTCAAAACGGTGCCGCTGCTTTTCTCAAAATAATAAATGCGAAGTAATGTATGACGCCGTCGTTTGTATTGCTGAAAAAGAATACAGCAGCAGCCACGTAATTCATGGTGGCAGATTTTTCTGTCTTTTGCTGATCCTATCCTTTTTTCTATTTTTTTTTTTAAAACCCAGCCAAGTTTTTTCCAATCTTTATCAGCAATTAACTCCCTTATTTCATTTTTTTTTTTTAAAAAAAAAACAAATTCAGTCCTGCAAACTTGTTGCGGCAGAAATGTTTTGCAGCAGAAATTTGCGGCAGAATTTTTTTGGCAGCAGAATTCACTTCCTCATTAGATATTCAAACATGAATATCTTGAGCTCTTGATATCGAAATCACGTGATTCAAAAGCCAAAATTCATCTATGCGTGTAGGACTACAACTTTCACAAAGGATTCAAGGTGAGATAAAATCCTTTTATAGAACAAAATCAGGTTGCAATTTGGTTGGTAAAAAAAATGGTCTCCTAATCTGATTCAAAAACTGACGAATGCTGAGCATCCTGATATGACTGGGAGTATAACCTAAGAATAACAACTAGCAAAAATTGTGATGGAAGCAGAAGTTTTAGTGCAACTCGGGTCAGATTCCTACTCACGGTAGAATTCTCTACTTTCACGTCAGATATTCAAACAAGAATATCTTGAGCTCCTGATATCAAAATCAAGCGATTCGAAAGTCTAAATTCATCTATGTGTTCAGGACTACAACTTCCATTAAGGATTAAAAATGAGAAAAATTCATTTTTTGAAGTACAGAAATTGGCTGCAACCTAGTTGGTAAAAAAGGATCCCCTGATTTAAATCAGGAAACTGACAATGCCAAGCATCCTACTTTGATTGAGAGTCTGCCATACAAATAGTGAGCCCTAGGACCCAATAAAAGTGTAGGTCAATTTTCAACGTCATGAGTGACAAAATATGGCCAGGATGGTTGAATATTGCATGGAACCAGATCAGAATCAAAACCTAAGTTGGAACGAAAAAATTACGACAATGGCAGAGCCTGTTTTTTTAGTATAGCTTCCGAGGGATTTATCTAACCTTAGAGACCAGATAGAAAAGGAACAAATTTAGCATTTTAAAGGCTCCTAATTAGCCTAAGAATCTTGTAAATGTAGGTTTGACAAGTATGCAAGAGGAAAAACTTGTGAAGTTGTTGTGTGATCACAAGATGACCATTGGATGGACTTTAGCCAACATCAAGGGCATTAGTCCCTCAATGTGTATGCATCACATACTATTGGAGGACAACGCAAAACAAACAAGGGAAATGCAAAGGAGGTTGAACCCGCCTATGATGGAGGTAGTGAAAGTTGAAATTTTGAAACTGTTAGATGTAGTAGTCATTTACCCCATCACTGACAGTAAATGGGTTGTGCCAATCCATGTGGTGCCCAAAAAGATCGGAATCATGTTGATGAAAAACAAAAATGATGAGCTCATTCCTACTCGCATCTCGAGTGGATGGAGAATGTGTGTTGATTACAGAAAGCTCAATATTTATACACGCAAAGATCATTTCTCATTACCATTCATGGATCAAATGCTTGAACGCCTAGCAGGTAAGTCTTTTTATTGCTTTCTTGATGGATATAATGGATACAATCAAATTGTTATTAATCTTGAGGATCAAGAAAAGACTACATTTACATGTCCATTTGGTACATATGCATATAGGAGAATGCCTTTTGGTCTTTGTAATGCTCCTGCAACTTTTCAAAGATGCATGATGAGTATTTTTTCTGACTATGTGGAAAGAATAATTGAGATTTTTATGGATGATTTCACGATGTATGGTGATTATTTTGATAAATGTCTAGAAAATTTATCTTTGATCCTGAAAAGGTGCATCGAAACTAACCTTGTCTTGAACTATGAAAAGTGTTATTTTATGGTAGAACAAGGAATAGTTCCTGGGCATGTTGTGTCTTCACGTGGATTAGAGGTTGATAAAGCTAAGATAGATGTTATTTCATCATTGCCTTACCCCTCATACATGAGGGAAGTTCGTTCTTTTCTAGGCCATGCAGGTTTCTATCGATGCTTTATCAAAGATTTCTCAAAGATTACAGCACCCTTGTGCAAACTATTAGCCAAAGAAGTGGATTTTGTTTTGATCAAGCATGTAAAGATGCCCATGATGAGCTTAAGAGACGTGTCACATCTGCCCCTATCATCCAACCACCAAATTGGGATGAACCTTTTGAGATAATGTGTGATGCGAGTGACTATGCGGTAGGAGCTGTGCTTGGGCAAAGAATTGGGAAGAATTTACATGTTATCGCCTATGCTTCTTGCATGTTGGATGGAGCACAATGCAATTACCATACAACTGAAAAGAAACTTTTTGCAGTGGTGTTTGCTCTTGAAAAATTCAAGTCATATCTACTTAGTACAAAAGTCATTGTTTTTACTAACCATGCAGCTCTCAGTTATCTTTTGAAGAAGGAGTCCAAACCAAGACTGATTAGGTGGATCTTGCTTTTACAAGAATTCGATCTTGAGATCAAAGATAAAAAAGGTGCCAAAAACCATGTGGCTGATCACTTGAGCCGACTGAGGACCGAGGATATACAGATCGAAACAATAAGAGAGAAATTCCCTTATGAGTAGTTGTATATGTTGCATTCCTCTACAAGACCATGGTATGCTGATTTGGTAAACTATTTAGTCACCAATGAATTCCCTCCAGGTTTGTCTAAACCCCAAAAAGATAAGTTACGAGCTGATGCTAAATATTATTTTTAGGATGATCCTTACCTTTGGAAATTTTATGCGGATCAAATAGTTAAAAGGTGTGTACCACAAGAAGAATTTCATTCCATTCTCGCCTTTTGTCATTCTCATTCTTGTGGTGGGCATTTTAGAGCAAAAAGAACAGCCCATAAGGTACTTGAAAGTGGTTTCTATTGGCCTTCTATTTTTAAAGATGTATATCACTTTTGCAAATTATGTGAAAAATGCCAAAGAACAGGTAATATCACTCATAAGAATCAAATGCCTTTAACGAATATTCTTGTAAGTGAAATTTTTGATATTTGGGGTATTGACTTTATGGGTCCATTTCCTTCTTCTTTTGGAAATCTTTATATTCTTCTTGTTGTTGATTATGTGTCCAAATGGATTGAAGCAAAAGCCACACGAACTAACGATGCTAAGGTTGTTTTAGATTTTGTTAGGACTCACATATTTGACAGGTTTGGCATCACTAAAGCTATCATTAGTGATCGTGGCACTCATTTCTGCAATTGTTCCATCGAAGCATTGCTATGCAAATATCATGTGACTCATCGAACTTCGACAGCATATCATCCTCAAACAAATGGCCAAGCTGAAATTTCAAATCGAGAAATCAAGTCCATTTTGGAGAAAACAGAGCAACCTAACCATCGAGATTGGAGTCTACATCTTGAAGATGCACTTTGAGCTTATCGGACTGCTTATAAATCACCTATAGGAATGTCACCTTATAGAATGATTTATGGGAAAACATGTCATCTACCGGTGGAGCTTGAACACAAAGCTTTTTGGGATTGCAAGAAAACTGCACCTGTAAGAGTTGGAAGAAATTTGAAATGATGCTTACAAGAATGCAAGGATTTACAAAGAAAAGACTAAGAATCTTCATGACCGAATGCTTACAAGAAAGGAGTTTCATGTTGGAGACAAAGTCCTTTATCATTCGCGTTTGAAACTTTTTCCTAGAAAATTGCGCTCTCATTGGATTGGACCCTTTATTGTTTCTAATATTTTTTCTTATGGTGCAGTTGAAATTACAAGTTTAGAAACCAATAAAGTACTCAAGGTTAATGGGCATTGTTTGAAACCTTTCTATGAAGGTTGGACGGCAGAACTCACCGCTTCTGTAGAATTAGCTGAACCAATCTATGAAGAATGAGCATGCCACATGTCAAGCCAATGACAAAATAAAAGCGCTTACTAGGAGGCAACCCAGCACAAAAAGAAAAAAAATCAAATTTGCTTTCTTTTTCCTTATCTTTTTATTTTTTTTTGCATTTTAATTTATTTTTTGTCATTCTCTTATGTTCCTTTGCTTTTATTTCAACATTGAGGACAATGTTGTGTTTTAAGAGTGGGGGTATTGGGAGAATTTTAGTTTTCTTATTTTAGTTTTCTTTGTTGTTCTTTAAAAAAAAAATTGTGTTTGATCTTTTTAACTCCCATTGGTTTTTAAGAATATCAGTATTATGTATGAGAATTAATTGAGATAGATGAAGATATAAATCAAATGAAGGAGTATGCATGCAAATTTTAAGGTTTAATTGGTTTAGGGATTGACTTTGAGAATATGTCATATGACTTTATAATGTTATACCAATGCAAGCTTTTGAGCCTTCAACATTATATTCTTTGAGTGTGCATTCTTTCAATGATATGTATCTCTAGAACTTGCTTCATATCTTATTGAGATTATATTCCATTATAAATATACATGAAGATGATAAAGGCATTAGGAATTTTAATCCCTCGAGCCAAAAAGCCAACCTAAAGCATATTATCCTTAGTGAGCTCCTTTTGAGCTTGTTTATCTTTTCTTTGCTTTATCCATATATAAGCCTTTTTCCCCTGGCCAAGGATTAGTAGAGCATATACTTGTGATATCTCATGGAATTATGGTTGGAAATTATGTGAAAAGAAAGAAGTGATGCTTGATGAAAAGATGGGCAAAGTTGCCAAAGGTGAAAAAAAAAAGAAAAAAAAGAAGAAAAAAAATAAATAAAAAAAAAGTATTCCTTTATGTTCTTAAGGTTTTATGTTGAAAAAGCTTGAAATCAAAAGGAGTTAAGCATTGGTGATTAAAGATGAAAAATTTATGAGCTTTGATGGAATATCTTATTTGAAGTATCATTTTTTCAAAATGCTCTACTTTTTTTTTGGTTTGAAACCTTTTCTTTTACTTTCTTTTACCTCACCTTAACCTCAGCCCCATTACAACCGGAAAATAAGACCTTTTGATTCATGTAGTACTTGTAATAAGTTGCTAATGGAGATGAGATTGAAAAGCAAGCTTATGGTAAAACATACTCTTTGATTGAATTTGAGAGATTTAAACACATAAACCCTAAACACATGAGTGTTGGAGTGTATATCAATGAGAGGACCTATCACTTTGGCATGGCATAAATTTCATTTAAATCCCGACGATTGATTGAGTTTTGAAGTTTGCATGTAAACAAATTCATGAAAATTTATTATTTTTTTTATCCTTTTTTTTATATTCTTATTTATAATGCTTGTACTCTTGGACATTGATGGGAGATTAAGAGATTGATCATAGTTATTTTCAATTTAATTTTATTTATCCTTTCTCGAGGACGAGCAAGAGTTAAGTATGAGGGTATTTGATGTAACCATATTATTTGATAGTTTCACCCACATCTACCTAATGTTTTGTCCATGTTTTATATGTAAAATGCCTTGATATTCTTTGTTTTATGTTTTGAAGGCACTTTTGGATGAAAGATGCAAAAAGGAGTAAATTGGAGATAATTGGTAAATTTGACGTTCAGTCGATATTTTGTGCAGAGAGTGAGTTCCAGAGATAGAAATGAAGTGATTCCAGTGGTATTAAAAAGATAACATCCATACCTTTCTGGAAATGTAATGCAAGAAAAATAAAAAGAGAAAGATCATGGCAATCACATCTTTCAAAGTCAAATCTCGCAGTCTGCCAATGCTGACCTTTGCCCATTAAAAATTCAATATCTGGAGCTTCAGAAGTCCAATTGATGCAAACTCAATTGTTTTGGATTCCTCACTCAAATATCTATAAACGCTCAAATGTTTAGCCAAAAAGGATGTCATACGAGGGAGATATGAATTTTCAAAGATGGAAACTGAATTCTGCCAGCAAACAGGTTTCTTGAAGAAACAAGTCCAAATTACGTTTCGAAGCATCTAAACCGATATCCAAGTTCTTATATCAGTAATTTAGCTCCTCTAAGTCAGAGCTTGAAGATTTCATGCAAGGCTATTTCTCCTTTTTAGGGAAAGTAGTTATTGAAGTACTTAAATGTAAACTGTCAACTTAAGGGAGGACTATTTTGTAAAATAGAGACTAGGGTTTCTTAGCATATAAAAAGAAAGAGAGAAGGAGGTAGCAGCTAGCAGAAAAGAGGGAGAGCAGAAGGAGGCAGCAGCCAGCAGAAAAGAGGGAGAGCAGAAGGAGGCAGCAGCCAGCAGAGAATAAACACAAATTCTCTCCTCTACAAACCCCACCACAAGAATTCACAGTTTTACCGACGGAATTATTCCGTCGGAGTGTGACTGTAAAACCATCGGTAAATTATTTACCGACTAACTTACCGACGGAATACGTCCGCCGGCTTACCTTTCATCGGTGATTTCCCATTCCGTCGCTATATCGGTCGGCAAAACAAAAAAACCATTTATCGACGACTTTACAGACAGAATTTGCGCGCAAAAAAAAAAAAAACAATTCCCGCTTCAATAATAACGACGGGTTTTTATTTCGTCGGTGATATCAAAATTCACCGACGGTTAATTTCCGTCGGTAAATTAGTCGGTGAATTGTTGAAATACCGACAGAATATACCGTCTGTAAATTTGTCGGTAAATTATAATACCGACGGAATAAATCCGTCGGTAAATCTGTTGGTGAGTCATGAAACACCGACCGAATTAATCCGTCTGGAAATTTGTCGGTGCGGCTACTATCTAATGTCGACGGATATATTCCTTCGGTAAATCCCTTTGTAATTTTTTTATTTTTATTTTTTTTTATAATTATTTAGTATACATAATATAAAATGATATAAATTAATGGTAATAAAAACCAATTATGCAAATAAAAGTTATATTAAGCATCAAAAACAAAATATGATAAAACATAATATTCATTACAAAATGAAATTGTTCAAAAAAACATTAAATGTAAATAATATTTATCAAAAATTAATATAAAGGAGGTTGAGGAGGATCAGGAGGAGGAGGAGGCTGATTGTTATGCGGCCAACTTGGATTTGGTGCACATGTTCCACCTTGTGACATGTTTATGACCATTTGACGAAGCTCTTCATAGGCCGCTCTTTGTTGTGCAAATTCTGCTGTGTATTGTTCCTTGAGTTGTGTGTACGCCTCTGATATCTGGTCACACCTTTGCTGCAAGGCCACAAACTCCTTAGATTGGGAGCTCGATAATGATTGGGAGCTCCCGACGGTTGAAGCAGTATGGGTCGTCCGCAAGGTGTTGGCCCTAGTGTTGGAGAGGCCGTAAACCCGATTCTTATCGGGTCCACCTGACGATCCAGCCTCCATCCACAAATCCGGATCGAATTCCGGATGGGTCGAAGGGTCATCCCCGTATGTCTCCCTCAACCGATTATTATAGGTCTCCTGAAAATAAAAAAATTAATCATCATATTCAATTCAATAAACATAATAATAATTTACAAAATAAAATGGATGAATAAACATACCACAAAATATTGAGCGCGTCTGTCAACGACCCTTTTTGGTGGTCTTGACTCCGCACGTGCGTCTCCACAAACAGCTCCATAGGGCTCGGCTCACGTCCAAGAGACGTAGCCTATAATGAAAAAAATTTATTAACAAAAAATTAATTGAATGATATATTTCATTTAAATTAATCTTACCATCCGTTTTGCATGAGCAGCAAACGGAACGGAGCCGCCGGTGTGCGTTGTCACCGAGCCATGAATTGGCCGATTCCGGTTGCTAGCACCGGACTGCGAGCTTCGTGTGAACCGCTCAGACGTCACGTGCTCAAGATATTGTGGCCATATATCATCCGGGATGTATATCGGTTTGAAATCCCTCCAAACCGCAACATCGTTCCAGCCTTGGAACCCCTTATCCCTCGCAGTTTTTTTTTGCCTTTTTTTTGGGCTTCGTACCAAAAATCACGCAACCTACTTAACGCAATCAAAAATTACATTTCGAAACATAAATTTCTTTGTAAAAAAAAGTTGTATTGTTTTCGATGTTACCTATAGTTGCCGCGTGATTTTCCCACACCCTCCTCACAACATTGTTATGTTCCTCGTCCCAGCAGAATCGATGTTGTGTATAAAAAATAATTTTTAAAAATGTTAATAATTTATTTACAATTATATTAAGAATTTATTAGAAATAAGCTGAAAATTATATATTAACACGAACCTCAAATCTGTAAAACCATGCATTGATTTGAGGCATCCATTCAGGATGCCTGGATATCTGACTCCATTAAAACAATGGTATCTCCATCGACGCTTTAAACGCCGATGATATTACTCGGGCGACCTCAATGTTTGTGAACCTGAAAAGAATTGAAATTAATTAAATATTGACTTCATAAATTTGTTTTAAATTTGTTTGTGAACCTCAAATTTGTTTTTTTTTTTTAAAAAAAAATTAAAACCTTAACAAACTTACATTGAAAGGTCTTCCTTCCATTGTGCCTCGTACTTGCGGTTGCATCGATTCCACTGTGAAGGCATGCCGCTTCTACGACGTGAAGCATCGCTGGAAGAGGTAGCATCAACTGACGGAGCAAGTGGTGTAGGTGCCTCTTCTTGAGAGGCACCTAAGGAAATGTCTTCGTCGCTGCTAGATGAAGTAGATGCGACCGTACGTGAAGCTCTGGTTTTCATTCTGTACATCTAACCAATTTTATATAAATAATTATATAATTCAATTGAAATGTTAAAAAAAATTCGGCAACACCTCCCCTATACTTGGATACTACCTAAATCCACAAACCTGCAAATATTAACAATATCCACAACCAATTGACCCAATCTATACTAATTATTCCAACATATTGAATTACTAATCCTAAAGTAAATTCTACATTAACAATTACAATTCAACAAATTATTCAATAATTATGTCAATACAACAATAAATTATTCTAAGGTAAATTCAACATTTACAATATTAATTCAACAAATTAATCAAAAATTATATATGGCAATACAACAATAAATTTTAAAAAAATATAGAATAACAATTAAAATCAATCGAAATAATTAAATAAAAATCATGCAATAATAGAGTAAAATTACTAATTATTCTAACATAGTCAATTATTAATTCTAAGTTAGATTCAACATTAACAACAAACATCCAACAAATTAACTAATACCAATTATAACAACACAACAATAAAAAATATTCAAAAAATTCAAACAAAAAACCTACATCAAGAAAAGGAACGAAATATACATACCTTAATAATATGTCCAATTCAAAACTTTATCTACATTACAAAAAAATACAACAAAACAACAAAATAACAAAAATAAAAACAACTACAACTAAAATAAAAGAAAATAAAATAAAACAACCACATACCTTTACTTTCGAATCTTGCAAGAGATTCAAGGTGCAAGCCTTGAAAGATTGAGAGCAAAAAACTGGAAATCACAGCGCAGTGAAGGAGAAGAAAAACGGAGGAGAAGAAAAAATGAGGGGAAGCGGCAGGCGCTGGAACTTATTTGGCAGATTTACCGACGGATTTACCGACGGATATTAAAAAATATTATTAATTTTTTAAATCCGTCAGTAAATCTATCGATAATTTTTGAATTTCGCTTCGAATTTTTTCGCGGTCCGTCGGTGATTCCGTCGGTAATCTGACACGGTCAGAGGTGCATTTAATTCACACCCTTTGGAATTCGCCCATTCTGTCGGTATTTTTGTCGGTAAAATTTGCCACCGACAACTTACCGACGGATAAATTCCGTTGGTATAAACGTCGATAAATTCATCGATATGGACGTCGATGATTGTGGCATTTCGGTGTAATTATTTTCAAACTCTCTGTGAGATGCCGACGGACATAGGTCTGTCGGTGATTGTGGTATTTCGGTGTAATTATTTTCGAACTCTCTGTGAGATGCCGACGGACTTAGGTCTGTTGGTATGGTCGTCGGTGATTGTGGCATTTCGGTGTAATTATTTTCAAACTCTCTGTGAGATGCCGACGGACGTCGGTCCGTCGGTATGGTCGTCGGTAATTGTGGCATTTCGATGTAATTATTTTCGAACTCTCTGTGAGTTGCCGACGGATGGTGGTCCGTCGGTATTGACGTCGGTGATTGTGCAATGTACAAAGGTGTTGTGTTTGTATTTTCTATTTACCTTCCTGCAAAAAATTCAATAATAAACTGTCCTTCGCACAAAATAATATCATCCATAATGTAAATTATATGAAGAAAAGGGTTTTACACAGGGCTTCGTTTTGATAGTTAGTCAGAATTATCTTCTTCTTCGTCATCAATTGAATAGTCATCACCTTCATCGCAATCTTCAATATGGATATCATCTTCTTCATCGACATTTGCTTGTCCACTAGAGCTCAAAACAACGTTCAACTCCTCTACGTCAACATCAATAAGACTATCATCGGAAACACGAAAATTTGAATTTTCTTCCAATTCAATCGAAGGAGTAACTCGATATGGTTCAACCAACTCACTCACTTGAAAGACTTCATCCCGCACACTTGTTTCTTCGTTCTCATCCTGAACAACCTCGACATGACCTCGTGGTTTCGTTTTCAAAACGGACAACCAATCAACTCTTGATCGATCCTTTCTAAATGAAGGGGTGTATGTGTAATAAACTTGTTGACATTGCTTTGCGAAAACAAAGATATCGTTTATGTTGCGGAGTCTAGCTTTTGAGTTGATTTTGACCAGACCATGGTGCGTATCAACTCTGATTCCTCTGTCCGTCGTGTCATACCAATAGCATTTGAATAAAAATATTGTATTCTGCTCGCTATGATATTGTAGTTCGACGACCTCTTCTAATCTACCATAGTAGTCAACTTCTAACTCACTACTTGTGGATCCTTTAACACAAACACCACAGTTGTATGTCTTTCTTCCTTGCCCGTATTCTTCAGTATGGAAAACGTATCCATTGACAAAATACCTGTTGTAGCACTTAACTTTTCTTTCAGGCCCGAGGCTTAGTGAAGACAATGACTTAGACGCACTTCTTCCCATTTGATAAACCTTGTATACATGTAATGTACATCAATAAACGGTAAATGAACGAAAATCTCGTAATGGCATGCATATGTACAGTAATTTTGCAAGTTAGAATGAGTTTGTGATAGTGCTTGCATGTGTTCTGAACCATGTGGAAAATTGTTCATTTTGTAATTAAAAGATCTGAGAGTTGGTCAGCTGCGAGTTATTGAAGAGCAAATATTGTCGATGTTGCCTGCAAGTGATAATGAGTGTATGCTTTCACAATATATAATTACCAATATTTTACTGACAAAACACATATATAAACAAACTTACTGAATAAATGGTCTCATCTCATCACAGTTAAATAGAACATAGTTGTGTGCTTGTTTGAATTCTATTTCCGACAAAAATCTTCCTTGTACGACATTTTTAGGTGTGGGTCGTCCAGTTTTGGAGAATATTGACAAGTTCCCACTGGAAGGCACTTCACCACCATCGTCATGCCGTGGAACGTGATTGATTCTTGTTCTCATATAAGGTTCGAAATAATACGAGATAAATGTTGATATCTCTTCAACAATATAGGCCTCACATATCGAAGCCTCAACATGCGCCTTGTTCTTAACCTTTTTCTTGAGATTAAACAAGTACCTGCATTGAATTACAATTCAAGTATTTCCAATTAAGAAAAACATAGCTCAAAAACTTTTAGATATGAATTCTATTGCAACTGTAATATCTCACCGTTCGAATGGGTACATCCATCTATACTGGACCAGTCCTACAGCTTTTACCTCGAACGGTAGATGTATAGGGAGATGCTCTATTGAGTCAAAAAATGAAGGAGGGAATATCATCTCAAGTTTGCATAGTGTCTCGATGATATTCGTTTGCAGCCTCTCAATGTGCTCAGCATTCAACTTGTTAGAGCATATATCTCTGAAGAAATGACTGATCTCCGTCAGTGCGTCCCATATTCCCTTTGGCAACAAATCACGAAAAGCTAATGGGATGAGTGTTTGCATAAACACGTGGCAGTCATGACTCTTCATTCCATACAATCTGCAGTCCTCTATGTTAACAAGCCTTGATATGTTCGATGCATGCTCATCCAGAAAATGCAGACTCTTAAGCCATTTGTAGACTAGCAGCTGTGCGTTTTTCTCTAACACGAAGCTTGCCCATGGTTTTGCGACCCGTGACTCCTCATAAACCAACTCCATATTTCTACGGTTATAGTATAAAGCTATATCCAATCTAGCCTTGATGTTGTCCTTTGTCTTCCCCTTCACATCCATGACAGTGTTGAAAATATTCTCAAACACGTTCTTTTCGATGTGCATGACGTCAAGGTTATGGCGGAGAAGATTGGTCTTCCAATAAGGAAGCTCCCAAAAGATACTTTGCTTTACCCAATTATGGGTCAAACCAAAACCAGGAAACTTTTGCTTACCTGATTGAAGGCCAAACACAATGTCACCGTACTATGATACAACATGATGCAATTCTTCACTAGAAAGACGCGGGGATGCAAAATATTTTTCAACTCTGCCAATAAAGAAATCTTTTATGTTCTTTCTGAACCTGTGATTAAGTGGCAAGAAGCGACGGTGACAGTAAAAAAAAGAAGCTTTACCTCCGTTTGCTAGCGTGAATGTCTTGTTGTTTTCCATGCAGTATGGACATGCAAGCTTCCCATGTGTGCTCCAACCAGAAAGCATTCCATAAGCTGGAAAATCATTGATAGTCCACATCAAAGCCGCAACTGCACCAGCTTTGATATATCATAAGTCAGAGCTCCGGAGGACCACAACTGCGCCAGCTTATCAATTAACGGTCGAAGACAAACATCTATATTCTGCCCCGGGCTGCTTGGACTGGGTATGACAGTAGATAAAAACATGAACTCTGGCCTCATACACATTCCCGATGGCAAGTTATAAACTGTGAGTATGACTGGCCAACAAGAATAGGGAGCAGCAAATGACCCAAATGGGTTAAATCCGTCTGCACACAACCCAAGATGCACATTCCTTGATTCAGCTGAAAAGTCAGGATGCAAACTGTTAAAGCGTTTCCACGCTTCGCCGTCAGAAGGATGCACCATCACACCATCAACCGCATCATGTGTTTGGTGCCATGTCATGTGCTCAGCAGTCATTCGTGACATGAATAACCTCTGCAGTCTAGGTGTGATCGGGAAATATCTAAGTTTTTTATACGCCACTAGAGTCTTTCCCCTACCAGTTCTGGGTTTGTAAGGCAAATGCCCGCATGTCATGCACTCGGTCATCTCAGCATTTTCAAGGTAGTATAACATGCAGAAGTTAGGGCACATGTCAATTTTATGGTATCCTAAACCGAGGGGTTTCATCATGGACTTTACAGCATAGAAGTTCTCTTTGAGCTTGTTCCTTTCAGGTAAAATGCTTCTTGCCCAATCAATAATTTTGTCATACCCGGCCTCACTCAACCCGTGATCTGACTTGATGGTGAACACCTGTGCCACGGCCGATAATTTACTGTGGTTTGTGCAGCCATCCCATAATGGTTCGTCAGAATCTTTCAACAAATCAAAAAACCTAGATGCCTCTGCATTAGGTTCTTCTTCTACGATTGGACATTGACTGACATTACCTTGATTCATTCTCATTGCATCCATAACCATGTTTCTGTAAGGATTAGTGTTGTCATTTGCCGCTTCATGCACGTTGCTACCACTTGAAGTTGACCCAACCACCGTTTTTCTCATTCTCTTATTACTAACAAATACCTCTCCATGTGCATACCAACACTGGTAATCCTCCACAAACCCTTTGTGTAGATGTTGCGATGTCGCGGTCGCACAAATTAATTACCCTAGCTTAAAACACACAAGATAGTATAGAGCAAGCAAGGGGTCGATCCCACGAGGAAGTTTGAAGTTAGATTTTTATGTTGTACGTTATGTAATTGGGGGGGATTGATTTGAAATGATTTAAACTATGGCAGAAATTAAACTAGCAAACAAAATCAATTAAAACTGAAATATATCAAGAAAACAAACCTTGGTTGCAAGCACACATCCACCAACGGAAATTAGAACGATCCTTGAAACGAAACTCCAGTTTATATTATGAATTTTATCTTTTCTTAATATTGGTTAATTAACGGATCCGCCGTATAACTATCCCTAACCAACAAACAATCACAGTGTCCGCACTAATGATTTAATCCAATGGCAGCCTTAAGATCCAGATAAATTCATTAATCTTAACAACCAAGTTGTCAATTTGTGTTGCTATGATCGAATGTTCTCCCTAAGTTTAATAACGTAGTTCCGCTACAATTATCAAGCTTAGTTGCTTCACAAGTTTATATACCACAACTCCGGTTTTGATATCAAACTTAGCAATAGATTGTTCACAATAATAACTTAGAGTCCGCTCTAGCAATTAAGATAAACAATCATAGGAAATATGCATAGGAAAACAAACATACTCATTCATAACATAAACTGAAAATAAAAGGAAGAATAAAATCTTACGGTTCTTGAAATCCGAAGGTTTGTTGTGTCCTTGCAACCAAGAAAACGAGCTTAGCCTTGCATACCTATTGAACAACTACTCCTAAAGATGAAAGAATACATAATTTCTGATTTGTAGAGAGGAGAGTTTGTGTTTCTTCCTTCTTCTTCTTCTTTTCTACCTCCTTCTACTCACCCTCTATTTATACACAAATTGTAAGTAAGAAAATATCAAAGCTCAAGTGTGAACATCAATAGATGGTGGTAGTGTGAAGGCTGCTGGCTGCTGGCTGCTGGGTTGAGGTTGGTGGCTGCCATGAGGTTGGTGGCTGCCTTGAGGTTGGTGGCTGCCTTCCTTGAGGTTGGTGGCTGCCTTCCTTGACCTTCTAGAATATTTACTAGAGGAGCTAAATTGCTGGTCGGTTTGGATGCTTCTGGATGAAATTTTGATTCGTTTCTTCACGCAACCTGCTTGCTGGCAGAATTCAGCTGTCATCTTTGAAAAATCATATCTCCCTCATATGACATCGTTTTTGGCTGAAATTTGGAGCGTTTATAGATCTTTGAGTAAGGAATCCAACCCAATTGAGTTTGCATCAATTGGACTTCTGAAGCTCCAGATATTGAATTTTGAATGGGCAAAGGTCAACATTGGCAGACTGCGAGATTTGACTTTGAAGGATGTGATTTCCATGATCTTTCTTTTTTTATTTTTCTTGCATTACATTTCCAAAAAGGTATGGATGTTAGCTTTTTAATGCCACTGGAATCACTTCATTTCGATCTCTGGAACTCACGCTCTGCACAAAATACCGACTGAACATCAAATCTGCCAATTACCTCCAATTTACTCCTTTTTGCATCTTTCATCCAAAAATGCCTTTAAAACATAAAACAAAGAATATCAAGGCATTTTATATAAATAACATATGCAAAACACTAGTTAAATGCGGGTGAAACTATCGAATAATATGGTTACATCAAATACCCCCACACTTAGCTCTTGCTCGTCCTCGAGAAAGGATAAATAAAATTAAATTGAAAATAACTATGATCAATTTCTTAATCTCCCATCAATGTCTAAGAGTACAAGCATTATAAACAAGAATACAATCATGAAGGATAAATAATATAATTCTCATGAATTTATTTACATGCAAACTTCAAAACTCAATCAATCGTCTGGATTTAAATGAAATCTATGCCATGCCAAAGTGATAGGTCCTCTCATTGATATACACTCCAACACTCATGTGTTTAGGGTTTATGTGTTTAAATCTCTCAAATTCAATCAAAGAGTATGTTCTACCATAAGCTTGCTTTTCAATCTCATCTCCATTAGCAACTTATTACAAGTATTACATGAATCAAAAGGTCTTATTTTCCGGTTGTAATGGGGCTGAGGTTAAGGTGAGGTAAAAGA
The DNA here is from genome assembly GCF_005239225.2 of Populus alba. Taxonomy (NCBI): domain Eukaryota; kingdom Viridiplantae; phylum Streptophyta; class Magnoliopsida; order Malpighiales; family Salicaceae; genus Populus; species Populus alba. The sequence continues at coordinate 4,615,360 of NC_133300.1, read as the reverse complement.
AAGTAAAAGGAAAGGTTCAAACCAATGAAAGTAGAGCATTTTGAAAAAATGATACTTCAAACAAGATATTCCATCAAAGCTCATAAATTTTTCATCTTTAATCACAAATGCTTAACTCCTTTTGATTTCAAGCTCTTTCAACATAAAACCTTAAGAACATAAAGGAATACTTTTTTTTTCTTTTTTTCTTTTTCTTTTTTTTTCTTTGGCAACTTTGCCCATTTTTTCATCAAGCATCACTTCTTTCTTTTCATATAATTTCCAACCATAATTCCATTAAATATTACAAGTATATGCTCTACTAATCCTTGGCCAGGGGAAAAGAAAAACATATATAAAGTTAAGGCTTATACATGGATAAAGCAAAAAAAAGATAACCAAGCTCAAAACGGGTTCACTAAGGATAATATGCTTTAGGTTGGCTTTTTGGCTTGAGGGGTTAAAATTCCTAATGCCTTTATCATCTTCATGTATATTTGTAATGGGATATATTCTCAATAAGATATGAAGCAAAGTTCTAGAGATACTTATCATTGAAAGAATGCACACTCAAAGAATATAATGTTGAAGGCTCAAAAGCTTGCATTGGTATAACACTATAAAGTCAACATGGCATATTCTCAAAGTCAATCCCTAAACCAATTAAACCTTAAAATTTGCATGCATACTCCTTCATTTGATTTATATCTTCATCTATCTCAATTAATTCTCATATATAATACTGATATTCTAAAAAACCAATAGGAGTTAAAAAGATCAAACACAATGTTTTTTTTTTAAAAAAAAAAAAAAAAACAACAAAGAAAATGAAAATAAGAAAACCAAAATTCTCCCAATACCCCCACACTTAAAACACAACATTGTCCTCAATGTTGAAATAAAAGCAAAGGAACATAAGAGAATGACAAAGATAAAGTAAAATACGAAAAATAAAAGATAAGGAAAAAGAAAGCAAATCTGATTTTTTTTTCTTTTTGTGCTGGGTTGCCTCCCAGTAAGCGCTTTTGTTTTATGTCATTGGCTCGACATATTGCATGCTCATTCTTCATAGATTGGTTCAGCTAACTCTGCAGAAGCGGTGAGTTCTGCCGTCCAACCTTCATAGAAAGGTTTCAAACGATGCCCATTGACTTTGAGTATGTTGTTAGTTTCTAAACTTGTAATTTCAACTGCACCATAAGGAAAAACATTAGAAACAACAAATGGTCCAATCCAATGAGAGCGTAACTTTCCAGGAAAAAGTTTCAAACGCGAATGATAAAGAAGGACTTTGTCTCCAACATGAAACTCCTTTCTTATAAGCATTCGGTCATGAAGATTCTTAGTCTTTTCTTTGTAAATCCTTGCATTCTCGTAAGCATCATTTTGAATCTCTTCCATCGTAATTCCAATCTTTTTGGGCACCAAAAGGATAGGCGCCACCCATTCACTATCCGTGATGGAGTAAATGACTCCTGCATCATGAAGGACAATTTGCAAAGCTTGCAAATCCAATGTTGATTCATGCATGTTTTGGGGAACACATATATGCCTTTCCATCTCTTCTATCTTGGTAAAATCATAGTCATAACTCAAAGCCATGCTTAATCCATACTCATTATCAAAATCACAAACTTGCTGCACACACTTATCAACTTGGTCATAACATGTGATAGAATAAACATTGCTATAAGGATATGTCATTGCATCATGAAAATTAAATTCAATTTTTTCATCTCCTACCTCCATAGACAAGGTATCCTTACCACAATCAATCTTTGTGTTGGCAGCTTTCAAGAATGGTCTCCCAAACAATACAGGAGTGCTGGTTGATGAATCACAAGAATCATGTTCCATATCAAGAATATAAAAGTCACATGGAATAACCAAACTATCAATCTTGACTAGGACATCTTCTATCACACCAAGTGGGTAAACAAAACTACGATCCGCAAGTTGTATTACAATACTAGTTTTATTCAAAGGCTCTAGACTAAGAGAATCATAAACATGTTTAGGCATAACACTAATGGATGCACCTAAATCGCATAAAGCTCTTTTAAAACTAGCATTACCAATAACACATGGGATAGTAAACGCACCTGGGTCTTTTTGTTTCAAAGGCAGATTCTTTTGAACAACAGCAGATACAACTTCACCCATACTTACCGTTTCATGACCTTTCAGTTTGAAAGCTCTCTTGGTAGTACACAACTCCTTCAAGAATTTGGCATACTTGGGAATTTGCTTGATAGCATCAAGCAAAGGAATGTTGAGTTCTACTTTCTTAAAAACCTCTAAAATCTCTTTTTCTTTGTCCTCTTTCTTTGACCTAGAAGAACTCACGGGAAAGGGTGGAATTGTTGTAAAACTGGAATTCATTGAGTGAGGAGTTACCTTTGGAGTGTTTGTCTTTGTTTCAGTTTGTGGAGGAGAAGGATGATGTATCTTCTTTGTACTCAATTCATTTTCTATCTCTTCTTCTTCCTCCATCTCAATTTGTTTTGACCTTTTCTCTTCAAGTTCTTTCCCACTTCGCAACATGATCGCACTAACATTCTCTTTTGGATTCAATGCTTGGGAGGGCAATTTTCCATTCATTTGTGCTTCCAATTTCCCCACACTTGAAGCTACTTGCCCCATTTGCTTTTCCAAGTTGTGAATACTTGACCTTGTTTCCTGTTGAAAAGACATGACATTTTGTTGCAAAGGTAACAGTATTAGAAGCCAAAGTTTCATCATCTCACGAAGATCATCATTGGATGACGACCCCATAACATTGGAGTTTGTGAATGGAGGGGGTTGTCTTGCTTGATAATTCTGTTGGGGCTGAAATCCATTGGGATGGAATTGTCGGCCTTGATTGCCTTGTTGAGGTTGGTTCCCATACCGTAGGTTAGGATGATCTCTCCATCCAGGATTGTACGTGTGGGAAAAAGGATCATACTTACGCTGAGGTTGTCCATTAAATGCTCCATCAACTGCATGAGCTTGTTCAATGTAATCTTCTTGCATTGTTGGGCACATATCTGAAGCATGTCCTTGTGAGGAGCATATGCTACAAACTTTCACCTGCTGCACATTTCCACAAGCCAAAGAACGCACAAGAGAAGTAAGATCATTAACTTTATTTTCAAGGTTAGAAATACTTACCTCATTTACTCGTTTGTTGGAGAAGTCTCCAGGAGTGCCGAATTGTTTCGAGTTGGCTGCCATGTTTGAGATCAATTGGCGTGCAGCCTCAGGTGTCTTATCTATCAATGCGCCTCCACTTGCAGCATCAATGATACTACGGTCAGTAGGCATCAATCCTTCATAGAAATATTGAATGAGTAGCTGATCGGGTATTTGATGATGAGGGCATTGAATGCATAGTTGCTCAAATCTTTCCCAATACTCGGAGAGAGTCTCTCCATGAGATTGCCGAATCCCACATATTTCTTTCCTTATGTTGGCAACTCGAGATGCTGGGAAATACTTCTCAAGGAAAATCTTCTTAATGGCATTCCAAGTTCCAATAGATCCTGGGAGAATAGAGAAAAGCCATGCCTTTGCTGCCCCTTTTAAAGAGAAAGGGAAAGCTTTCAACTTAACTTGTTCTTCATCAACTCCATTCGGTTTCATGCCAACACAAACCATATGGAACTCCTTGAGATGAGTATGAGGATCTTCTCCTGCAAGACCATTGAATGTTGGTAAACAAATGTATAAAACCAAGATTTGAGCTCAAAGTTTACATTATTTGTCAATGTTTATGCACAATGGTTGATTCTCCCACGTTAGGCAGCAGCAGCTCCTTGAGTGTTTGTTGTTGTGCAACCGCCATGGTGTTGAGGTGAACTTCCTTTCTTAACTTGCGTAAAGTGCTTTCTATTTCAAGATCAACCTGCACTAGACTCTGTTAGTTAGAACGGGTTACTGCATCAATCGCTAAGAAAACTCAAAAGAAAGCAACCACACAAGCGATAATAATAATAATAATATAATAATAATAATGCAAATTATATGAAAATCCTATGCTAGAAAACTAAAACTACCTAAAAACCTTAGAAAACAGTGGAATTTGGCCTCAATAGAGTGGGCTAGTGATACCCACTAGTCTTGTTCAGAACGTCATTTCACTTCAGAAACGAAGGTTAAAACCTAATTCACAAACAATTCTGTCTTCAACAGTACCGCTGCGGCAAGTGAACAGTAACACCGCAAGCAAAAATTCTGTTTTTTTTTTTTTTTTTTTTTTTTTTTTCAGAAATGTAAATAACAATCACAGAAACCAAAAATAACAGTACAAGCACAAGAATCAACTAAAATTACCTCCCCGGCAACGGCGCCAAAATTTTGTTGCATGTCGCGGTCGCACAAATTAATTACCCTAGCTTAAAACACACAAGATAGTATAGAGCAAGCAAGGGGTCGATCCCACGAGGAAGTTTGAAGTTATATTTTATGTTGTACGTTATGTAATTGGGGGGATTGATTTGAAATGATTAAACTATGGCAGAAATTAAACTAGCAAACAAAATCAATTGAAACTGAAATATATCAAGAAAACAAACCTTGGTTGCAAGCACACATCCACCAACGGAAATTAGAACCATCCTTGAAACGGAAACTCCAGTTTATATTATGAATTTTATCTTTTCTTAATATTGGTTAATTAACGGATCTGCCGTATAACTATCCCTAACCAACAAACAATCACAGTGTCCGCACTAATGATTTAATCCAATGGCAGCCTTAAGATCCAGAATAAATTCATTAATCTTAACAACCAAGTTGTCAATTTGTGTTGCTATGATCGAAATGTTCTCCCTAAGTTTAATAACGTAGTTCCGCTACAATTATCAAGCTTAGTTGCTTCACAAGTTTATATACCACAACTCCGGTTTTGATATCAAACTTAGCAATAGATTGTTCACAATAATAACTTAGAGTCCGCTCTAGCAATTAAGATAAACAATCATAGGAAATATGCATAGGAAAACAAACATACTCATTCATAACATAAACTGAAAATAAAAGGAAGAATAAATCTTACGGTTCTTGAAATCCGAAGGTTTGTGTGTCCTTGCAACCAAGAAAACGAGCTTAGCCTTGCATACCTATTGAACAACTACTCCTAAAGATGAAGAATACATAATTCTGATTTGTAGAGAGGGAGAGTTTGTGTTCTTCCTTCTTCTTCTCTTTTCTACCTCCTTCTACTCACCCTCTATTTATACACAAATTGTAAGTAAGAAAATATCAAAAGCTCAGTGTGAACATCAATAGATGGTGGTAGTGTGAAGGCTGCTGGCTGCTGGCTGCTGGTTGAGGTTGTGGCTGCCGTCATGAGTTGGTGCTGCCTTGAGGTTTGGTGGCTGCCTTCCTTGAGGTTGTGGCTGCCTTCCTTGACCTTCTAGAATATTTACTAGAGGAGCTAAATTGCTGGTCGGTTTGATGCTTCTGGATGAAATTTTGATTCGTTTCTTCACGCAACCTGCTTGCTGGCAGAATTCAGCTGTCATCTTTGAAAAATCATATCTCCCTCATATGACATCGTTTTTGGCTGAAATTTGGAGCGTTTATAGATCTTTGAGTAAGGAATCCAACCCAATTGAGTTTGCATCAATTGACTTCTGAAGCTCCAGATATTGAATTTTGAATGGGCAAAGGTCAACATTGGCAGACTGCGAGATTTGACTTTGAAGGATGTGATTTCCATGATCTTTCTCTTTTTATTTTTCTTGCATTACATTTCCAAAAAGGTATGGATGTTAGCTTTTTAATGCCACTGGAATCACTTCATTTCGATCTCTGGAACTCACGCTCTGCACAAAATACCGACTGAACATCAAATCTGCCAATTACCTCCAATTTACTCCTTTTTGCATCTTTCATCCAAAAATGCCTTTAAAACATAAAACAAAGAATATCAAGGCATTTTATATAAATAACATATGCAAAACACTAGTTAAATGCGGGTGAAACTATCGAATAATATGGTTACATCAGTAGAAGATGCATCATTACAACATCTGGATGGAGATACTTTTTATTTTGACACTTCCTGTATGGACACCTAATACCGCCTCCAATAAAATTTCTGGGAATAGATGTTGCGAAATTAATAAAACCCTGAACTCCGTTACAATAATCCATCCTCCGCAATCCTTGGGGTGAATCTAGATACATTCATGAATGATCATCCATGACTTCTATCGAACCTCTATAAAATTATGATGACATCATGTATATATTAATTAACTAAGTTAGGTAAATAAACTTGTAAATATCTTACTTTACCTCGAAATTATCCAACAAACCAATCACAACTTCTCATAAATATTAAATATTCATTTTCATTTATCAACGTCCATACAAATTAATATATATATATATATATATATATATATATATTAACAAAAATTGCCACTCTGCAATACCATCGATAAAACTTAAAAAGGATCCATTAAGCAAGCTATTAATTATTTCAAAACATAACTTGTAATTCCACAAAGTTTTAACAATTTACAAACAAATACAATCTTACAAAATCTAAAACAAACCATAACAGGTATAAAATTATACATTAATAAACTACAAGTTTGTTTGAGAAATAACAATAAAACATGTACATCTACTAATAAAAATACTTATACTAAAAAAACAATAAAATTGACATTTAAATGTTAAAATTTAAAAAGATCGAATTACTTACAAAAATTGATAAAATCCGTCGGTAAATCACACCACAGATGCTGTGACCACAAAACTTCAAGAAATACAACTGCTGAGATGAGAAAGATTTTTGTTTGGAGGCGAGGGGGGGCTGGTTATTTGCAGATGGGGAGACTTAGGATTAGGAAGAAGGAGAAATGGGGGAGGAGAGTGTTGGCAGGGCGGCCATATATTCACTTTTTCCGACGGATTCACCGACGGAATAACACCGTTGATGAATCCGTCGCTAAATGTCACGAGGAATCAACACGTCACCGCACGGACCGCTTTTTTCAAATCCCTCGGTGATTTTGTCGGTATTTTTTTACTGTGCACCTGTCACGTCGCACGTACGGATCTGGCATTCAAATCCGTCGGTGATTCCGTCGGTATTTTTGACGGTGCGGGTCCCAGGATTTGAATCCATCGGTGATTCTGTTGGAAAAGTCACCCGCCAAACCCCGGCCTTAGGTACCCACCCTTTTTTCATTAATTCTGAACTTTCCGTCCGTAATTTGATCGGTAATTACCAACGAATTATAACCATCGGTAATTACCGACCGAATTACGGACGGAAATATTCCGTCGGTAATTTCGACCGAATAATACCGACAAAAATATTCCGTCGGTGATTCTGTTGGTATTTAGCGAATTTCTGGTAGTGCCCAAAAATCATGCTCTCTTCATTCTTTAGGAGTAGTTGTTCAATAGTTATGCAAGGCTAAGCTCTTTTCTTGGTTGTAAGAACACAACAAACCTTCGGATTTCAAGAACCGTGAGATTTATTCTTCTTTTTATTTTCAGTTTATGTTATGAATGATTATGATTGTTTTCCTATGCATATTTCCTATGATTGTTGTTGATGATTGCTAGAGCGGAATCTAAGTTATTGTTGTGAACAATCTATTGCTAAGTTTAATATCAAAACCGGAGTTGTGATATACGAACTTGTGAAGCAACTAAGCTTGATAATTGTGGTGGAACTACATTATTGAACTTAGGGAGAACATTTAAACAAAGTGACACAAGTTGCGAACAGCTTGTATGTTCATCTTGATGAAATTATCTAGTTCTTAAAGCTGCCATTAAATTGAATCATTAGTGCGTACACTTTGATTGTTTGTTGGTTAGGATTAGTTATACGGCGGATCCGTTAATTAATCAACATTAAGAAAAGATAAAATTTCAGAACATAAACTGCAATTTTTGTTTCAAGGATCGGTTCTAATTTCCGTTGGTGGATGTGTGCTTGCGACCAAGGTTTGTTCTCTTGATAAATTTTGGTTCCAATTGATTTTGTTTGCTAGTTTAATTTCTTCTATATTTTAGATCATCACAAATCAAAAACCCCCCTCAAATTGCATAACATATAGCATAAAAATCTGAATTAAATCTTCCTCGTGGGATCGATCCCTTGCTTGCTCTATACTATCTTGTGTGTTGTGTTTTAAGCTAGGGTAATTAATTTGTGCGACCGTGACATCGCAACAAGGATTCTTCATAAGTTAGCGGTTCACCACCATCTGTCAGCAAAATATAATTCAGTACAAGTGTGAACCGTTGTGGGGGCTTTACAGTCCTCGAAAACATGCGAACATAAACAGTTGGTTCACTTGGCTCCGCATCTTCTTGTGTAGTGGTGGGTACAGATGTGCTTGAGTATTCTTGTAAAGACTCTTGATTGCTATTCTGCTCAGTAACATCGGGTAGCCCTTCTAATCTTATGAATTCAAATCTTTGTGGATTTGTATCTGAATCAGCCATATCTGTTTCTACACTTGATCTGTCTTTGTACATAACTTTCTCATTAAAGATCTTGTCCCTGCTTTTAATAATCTTTCTATTCTGATCATCCCAGAACCGAAATCCAAATTCTTCATCTTTATAGCCAATAAAGAAACATTTCTTGGATTTGGCATCTAACTTGTTGCAAGCATCAGAATCTATATGAATATAGGAAACACACCCAAAGACCTTTAGATGAGAGAGTTGTACCTATTTTCCTCTCCATACTTCCTCGGGCAATCTGAATTCCAAAGGAACTGGTGGACCATGGTTGATTAAGTAAACTGCAGTATGAACTGCATCAACCCAGAATGTTTGAGGTAACCCTGAATGCAACCTCATGCTTCTAGCTCGTTCATTAATGGTCCTGTTCATCCGTTCAGCAATGCCATTCTGTTGTGTTGTGCATGGAATAGTCTTTTCCATTCTGATACCATTGACAACGCAATACTTTTTAAAACCTCCATCAATGTATTCTCCTCCGCTATCAGATCTTAAGCATTTCAACTTTAGACCTAATTCAATCTCAACCATAGCCTTCCATTTCTTGAATGTTTCAAACACATCAGATTTATTTTTTAGAAAATAGACCCATACCTTCTTGCTAAAATCATCAATGAAAGTCACATAATACCGAGAACCTCCAAGAGATGCTACTGGATACCAGTTCTAGCTTTCTTGGTCGTAAGGTCCTGCTAACCTTTAAGAAACTGAGCTTCTTCTGTTTTCCAAGAACACAACTTTCACAAATGTCTAGATCAACATTTTTTAACTTTGGCAGCTTTCCCTTCGACAAAGGAAGATGAAGTTTCTTCCCATATAGATAATCTTCAATTTGCATTTTTCAATTCCAGCAGCCTTTATTTCATCTGCTATTTTTAATACTTCTCAGATTTGAATATGCCAAATCTGACCTTACGGATGTGTCCGAAAAGGCCAAAAATATTGGAAACAACACTGAGATCACCCAAATCGGACTTCGAATGGCTCAGATTTTAGCAATCAAAGTTTTGGATCCACAGACGGTGCAGATGAAGCCGCGTGTCATCCGGAATAGTGCCTATGTCACACTGGATCAAAACTCAGTCTTAATGACATGGCAGACACATAAGCAAACCGAGAACAAAGGAAGATGAAGTTTCTTCCCGTATAGATAATCTTCAATTTGCATTTTCCAATATCCAAAATCTGTCCCATCAAATTTTTCAATTCCAGCAACCTTTATTTCATTTATCATTTTTAATACTTCTCAGATTTGAATCTACCAAATCTGACCTTACGGATGTGTCCGGAAAGGCCAAAAATATTGGAAACAACACTGAGATCACCCAAATCGGACTTCGAATGGCTTAGATTTTAGCAATCAAAGTTCTGGATCCACAGACGGTGCAGATGAAGCCGCGTGTCATCCGGAATAGTGCCTGCGTCGCACCGGATCAAAACTCAGTCCTGATGATGTGGCAGACACGTAAGCAAACCGGGTCCCATGTTTTATGATGTGGCAACAGTGCACAGATTTATTGCTAATGTGGCATGGCTTGCTGACTGGACGAATGTCGTGGCTGTTAACTGTACGGACTTACTGACATGTTGATGACTGGATGATGTCGTGGCGGGTCAACCCGGCCCGGTTGCAGGAAGTTAGGCGAAGAAGGAGCATGTGACGCGTGGATGCGCGTGGGCAGTCCTAACATCGATGCGTGTTGGCGCGTGCGAGCGTGCAAGATGTCGGTTCTTCTCCGGGTTTTAACCAATGGATTCTTTTAGTCTTCCTCTACACGATGATATGTTCAAAAACACGTTTTGAGAACTTTGATTTTTTAGTTTGGATCAAACACCCTTTTTTTCAAGAACAAGCTCTGATACTAGTTGTTAGGAAACTCCAGAAATCAAACACACAATTTACGTGGTTCGGCAACTTGCCTACTCCACGGAGCTACTGGTTTGTATTAATCAAGCTTAGAAACAATATAAACAATGTCACACCTGGACATCGCGGCGGCCTTAAAAATTTAATAAATTGAAAGAACGGATTTCTGGCATCCAGATCTTTAATGGGGAAGTGTCTTGTTTAAGGAGTCGCCACCTAGTATTATGGTCACTAGGAATCCTAACTGGTCAACAGAGATTCTATGGTTCGGGACTGGTTACGTAAAAGGGAAGATATTATCACCCCTTAAACGTCCTGCCTGAGACAGGCTGCATTGCTAGTTTTGTCTTAAATTGCTAAATGTTTATTAGTTTATGCTATGAAAATTTGCTTATAATATTCCTGACTCTTCGCCAGTCAATATTCAACCACGAATATTTCCAACTCTGGCGTTGGTAAATATTATGTAGCTATAAAATAAATTAGATCAATATTTTTTTTATTCCCAACTCTAGCGCTAGTGAATAAATAAATAAAAATAAATTTATTTTTACGCATGCAAAATTTTTTTATTTTTCTAGCTAAATAAAATAAAATACAACGAATAAAAATAATATAAATTTAAACCGGTATTTTTATTCCTGACTCTAGCGTCAGTGAAAAAACCAATAAATTTATATTATTTTTATTTACACATACATATTTTTTATTTTTTTTTTTTTTTACCCTTTTTATTTTTCTGCTTTTTATTTTTTTATTTTTATATTTTTTTGGGGCTAGGCCAGCTCAGCCCACATGGGTTGGGCTGGGCGGGGCCCAGCTAGCCCAGCCTAGTCACTGGCCCAAGCCAGTGACCAGTCGGCTTTTGTCTGCCAGCGTGCATGAATTGTTCACGCACGCTGACTATAGTCACCGTTAATTAAATCTCAATTGCACAGTACTGGAGGAATTATTTTGCAAAAAACTAGAGATACTTACCAGAGAGCAGGATGGAGGCGAGGGCGTGTTGTTCCTCCTTTCGTTTTCCAAGCTTCTTCCCCTGGTTTTGGAGGCTGGCACTGGGAGCAGGATGGAGCTGAGGGTGTGTTGTTCTTCCTTGAAGGGAATTCCAACCGATGATGTACTGACATTTGCCCATTGGAGGCTAAGCACACTGACACAATATTTAACGTGGTTCGGCAAACTGCCTACATCCATGGGAGAAGCCATTTGATTATATAGGGAGAGAACAAGATTTACAACAATAGAGGAGGAGGAATTATTCCCTCTTTAGCAACTCTCAACCTCACTCTATTTCTCTTTTCTTGGTGCTGCAATGGTAGCCCACTCTCTCCTATATTTCTCACATCTTTGGCTCTAATATTTTAATGATCAAATTAGCTGGAAACAAGTCTGAAATCGTCTAAATCGCATTTCAGATGGCTAAGATTTGATTAAAACAATTATGGCCTGATCAACGGCTCAGATTCAATCTCAGATCCAGTTGTACGTAGGATCAGCTACATTGGATCCTGTCCCTCAGCTCGCGGCTCGGCTCGGCTCGACTCACGGCTGATGACGTGGCATGTGGGCCCCACTGTGCTGACGTGTCTGCTGGTTGGGCACTGACATGGCATGCCAACTGTGCTTGTTGACGCCATTATGATGTCATGATGACATCATCACTATCTAGGTCAGACACGTGGGTCGAGTCATCTGGTATTCGGGTCGGGTCAACCCATTCGGGCGAAAAAGACACATGTAAAGCGTGGCCCGAGTCTGCGCGCGTGGGCAGCGACCTCGCCGGTGCGTGGAACCATGTCCGACGTCCGATTTCAACGCTATTTTCACCAGTGGCATCGTCTCTTTCTCCTCTACATGGTGGTATGGTCAAAACACCATTTTGAAAACTTTCATTTTTGAGCGAAAATCAAACACCACTTCAAACCATCAGCTCTGATACCAATTGAAGGGAATTCTGACCGATGATGTATTGATATTTTCCCATTGGAGGCTAAGCACACTGACACAATATTTAACGTGGTTCGGCAAACTACCTATATTCACGGGAGAAGCCATTTGATTATATAGGGAGAGAACAAGATTTACAACAATAGAGGAGGAGGAATTATTCCCTCTTTAGCAACTCTCAACCTCACTTTATTTCTCTTTTCTTGGGGCTGCAATGGCAGCCCACTCTCTCCTATATTTCTCACATCTTTGGCTCTAATATCTCTCACTCAACTCTCTCATTTTGCTCTCTAATGTATGCCTCTATTTATAGGCATCCATGGTAGCTTCTCATGCTCTTTTGTCAACAATGGTGGTTGCCAAACTTGCCAAACTTTGACATTAGTCAATGGTTGTTGGTTGCCACCAGCAACCCACCATTGTAGCCTCCTTCTTTGACAATGGCAGCCATCTTCTTTGACAATGGCAGCCACATAATTGGCAATATTCCAACATTCCTGACTCTGTAAGTGTTGGAGACGAAGATGAAGGCGATGAAGACGTGACGTTGATGGTCGAACGGGCACTCTCTCCTCTGCTTCTTCTTGTTTTCCTCTTTGCCTTCCCTTGCCTTTCTTTCTGTCTTTGTTTTTCTTTGTTTTTGCGTCTGTCTCTCTTTCTCTATATTTTTCTTTGTTTCAGTCCCCCTATGTTTTTTTGTTGTGGTTCTTGGTTCCCTGTTTTATGCTCTGGATTTTCTTCCCAACGGCTGAGTCCTTTTTTTTCTGACTCTCCTTCTTCGTCCCCCTGGTTCTGTTTTTCTTTTTTCTTGTGTCTGGGCTCCCTCCTGTTTCCTCTGTTTATGCTCTGATCTGCCTTTGTTTTTGGGTTTATTTATCCGTTTTTTCCTGGGTTTCTGCCTCTCATCTCTGGGTTTTCTTCTTCCTTTTATAGCCAAGCTAACCCTCTAACCAGTTCTGTCTTTGCAGGACTGTATTATGGAATCCACGAACGAGATTATTGGCAAAAGACTTGGTCCAAGATCAGATTTGTTGCAGATTATCAGCTCCCCTGATGAATCGGAAGCTCTCCTGTTGAATCAGGATGGAGAAGACTCACGGCTGTTCCTTAGCAACGGTGCCGTTTTGGCTGGAAAACGGGAGTTTTCAATTTGACCCTTGAACTTTGGAAATTCGACAATTGGACCCCTAAGCAAATAAAAATTTCTTTTAATTTTGCCCCTTTTTGGATAAATTTCAATTAAATCCCTAAATTGGTGTACTGTTTACAAAACAGTCCTTAATTCCGGGTTTATTCAATTTGGTCCTTAATTAATTCTTTCAATTTTGCCCCTTTTGGATAAATTTCAATTAAGTTCCTGAATTTATTTAATTAATTAAATCAAAGTTTAATTAAGTACACAAACTTATTAATTCTTCTAATTTCATTAATTAAAATAATCCAAATTTTAAGTAAATTTCCAAACTTATTAATTCTTCAATTTCTGATCAATTTATTTTCAAATCTGATAATTTTTATCCCTGAACTTTAAATTTGTGTTATTTTAACCTCATTCTTAAATATATTTTGAATCATTGATTTTGTATTATTTATTCAAAAATTGGATTATGACAAACAAGAAAACGAGGATAAAATTCTTCTCTACTCAACTCAAGTCTCACTAGCTCTCTCTGTGTGTCTCTCTCTATTTCGTGTTTCACACAGCTCTCAATAGAATCCTTCTATTTATAGCTGGTATGGAAGACAATCCTTTATTTTAGTCAATTATAGCAGCCATTATTTAATAGGCAGCAACCACCTTGACCTTCATTATCATTATGCAGCCATGTTTGACATGGCAGCTAACAACCAATTTACGTTCATACATAACAAAAACCTCAAAATTGAGTATCTGGGGACATCATCTTCGACTCCTTTGTCCTTGGTTTCGAAGATTCCCTTCATTATACGAGTGTAGAGCCTTTCAAGCAGTGGAATGCCATAATTTTCAGTGCGCTCCAAGAAAAGCCGCTTGACGTGATCCACGTGGCTTGATACTTCGGCTTCTGACATTGTAACATCTTGGGATCCACTCCCTTCGGTATGACCAGAAGCTTCTCCTCCTGAAGTTTCATGTTGACTGTCATCGGCTGAAGAGGACTCGGGTCTGTCTGGATTCATATCATCTGCCCCGGCTTCCGCTGGCGGCTTTGCCTGTACTGAATCCTGATGCCGTGATTTATCTTCTGCTGTTGAAGCTGTTTTTCATGAAAAGTATAAAATGATGAGAGACTTGTGTCCGAAGAGCGATCATGGAAAATTAAAGAGTTCAGTCAGAAAATCATTAAATATAACAAATCTAAGAAAATTAGGAGCTAAAAACATCAGATAAAGGGCACAAGCTGAAGACAATGCTAGTTTGGAATATGGGCTGTGAGATCAAATTTATAGATTGAATAGAAAAATTCAGATTTCTGGCTTCAGGATTTAATTGTCAGAGGTTTTTCTAACAAGGAAAGGAAATTTGAAAACATGAACTACAAACAGGTCATGTCTATCCCATCCAGCACTCCCAAGATAGAATGTTAAGTGAAACAGTAAAAGGAAGCACAAATACTGGACAAAGACAACCAGCTTGTATGTAACAAGAAATATGTGCCGTAACAACCAATTGAGTGGGATGATCATAGGGTGATGTAATTTCAAATGCAGACAACATACCAGACCTTGCTAGGAAACCCCCCACCCCCTCTCTCTCACATGTGAGTGCACAGAGACATACAGTCTACTCGCTCTTTCTTGACCTTATCCCTCACCCGGGCCACTTTTCACTGATTTCATTCTCTTCTGGATCTAAAACGTTCACTATATCTCTCATCTAGCTCCTCCCATCTCTCTTTGGTTTGTAACCACATACTTGACTCTCCCATCCTCTTCATATATTTTGAAATTTGATTCTATTCAATAAAAATTAGACGTGATTTGTTCAAAATATAAGAGATTCAAGAGTGTCATGGGTATTGCCTACGGGAAAGGCATAGGAGAACCAATTCCAAGCTCACCAACTTTTTTTAACAATCTGCATTTGGCTTTAATTAACTAGACAAATTGAAATATGCTCCATGACATCTGCATTTTATTAGAACCCACATGCTGGACTAAATTGAGACCATTTCAATAATGCTACAAAGTGAAACAAAAATCCAAATTTAAAATTTTTTGTTGCATGAAGAAGCAAATTCCATGTTGCATTGCTTTGAAGTACCACACTCTACCATATCTGTGTTTTGTTTAGACCATTTCAATGTGATTTAAACTACAACTACAGTATTAATATAAAACTTTCTTGTTGCATTAAGGCAGTAAAATCACATCGTTTTGAGGTAAAATGTGGTTTGGGGTAAAACCACAAGTGTATGTCAACATTATATACCAATCTTCTCATAAGACTGGGACTATGGTCTTACCGGTTGCAAATATCTCTGAGGCACATGCGCATTCGGCGTAGAGCATGCTGCTCAGCTTCTATCTTGGCTTTTAACTCTGAGGCCTTTGGGCCACTCGCCACTTTTTGTGCCTCGGGAAGTTCAGGAAGGGGTGCAGATCCTTGTGATTTCTTGGCCACGTCCTCCACCACAACTGATAAGGCAGCCTCAATTAAACGGTCGAAGAACAAAGATCTGTCTTCAGTTGATGGTTTCCCCACTTGATAGCTGACAACAGAAACTAATATATAAACAAAATACTGGATTTAACAAGGAAATTATTTGTCATCATGATTATGTAAAAATGGCTCACCAGGAAACAGGGTCTTTCCAGGCACCAAATGGATGCCATGCATCCATTTAAAAGCAAGAAAAATAAGGGGTATTATTATACAATCTTACATTGAAAGCCTTTTGATGCCTAAAAGTTGTCCACCCTACAAGATTACAATGATTATAAGAAGTATTAAAACCTGTTTGTTTTTGTGTTTTTAATTTTTTAAAAAAAATTAAATTTTTTTATCTTTTTTTTACTTTAATTTAATATTTTTTTGATATTCAAATCATTTTGATATGCTGATAAGCATCCTTTTCTGTTTGGGCTAACATATAACGTAATCCTACTTTGGAAAAACAAGAATGGATGTATAAAGTATGATATTAAAATGATGTTTAAAGTAAAGAATTTATATTTAAGAGCAACATTAGGAGCTAGAAAAATTATATCATAATGATTATAAGCAGCAGTACAGGGATTGCAACAGACAATTGCTTTCAAAAATAAAACGTACGCAGAACGATGGGGAAATACCAAGGATGCACCATTAATTTCATGAAACCAGGACTTCTCTTAATTTTGGCTAGACTAGCGCGCGTTGCAAGGGGAAGATATTGAAAGGGAGAATTCAACCACCACCAAACCTCAACGTTATTCTTTGAAAGAGACAACAGTAAGCATATTTTTGCATCTGGGAAAAGTCGTGCCCGTTGGATAGCATGGTCTTGTCTTTCATGAAGGATGTCCCCTTTTGGTATTGCATTGACTGTATCAATCTTGCTTGCTGCTGAATAAAAAACTTAGTTGTTGCCGATTTTGTTTTCCTATGAACTGCTGTTCCCTCCGCGCCTCTTGATTCATAAGAAATTGTTTGCGAACGCGGTTTTTTAAAAAATATTTTTTTTTTTTATGAAAATATAATATAGTTTATATGTTTTGGATTGTTTTGATATGATATTGTCAAAAATAATTTTTAAAAAAAAAAAAATTATTAACATGCATTTCAACATAAAAAATTATTAAAAAAACAATCATTAGGAAACTATTAACCATACTCCCAAAGAACTGCAACGCTGTTTGGGCAGTCCCTCTGTGTATTTTATTCGTTGCTGTAAACAGTGGTTGAAATCCATGTGAATCTATGGTGTCCTTCCTTGAACTAAAAAAATTCTGTGTACTGTGCTGAAAGACAGAAGAATATTGGCAATTAAACGAATCCCAAAAATAGTTCTCCTCCACGAGAAGCTAATCAGCTAAGATGTAACTCAATTCCTACCTCGCCTATGCTATTAAAACTAAGGTTGTCAAGTTTATTTTGATAGGTATTTTATTTTTTTAATTAAAATGAAATATTTTAATTTTAGAGGGTTTCGGCGTGTCGTTTTGAGGTTATACTATTCATATATATATATATATATATATATATATATATATATATATATTCAACAAACATAATTCAAATTCAAGATAAATTAATTATAAATTATGCAATACAAATACAATGCCAAACAAATATAATTTTAAAATTTAAAATATTTCTAAATAGTCAAGATTAAATAGATCTTTAACTTAAAATAATTCAACTTAAACAAAATATCAAAATATTATGAAAGTAAAATGTTTTTAACAAAAATATTTTAAATATAAAGTTAGGTCAATGTTATCAAGACTAATGGAATCTAAAGCATTCCTTGTTTTGCTCAAATTCCTACAAAGTATAAACATGAAAAAAAAACATGAATATAAACCATATATATTAGTGATAAATCTAATTTTAAAAAATTAATATCATCGTTAATGAAAATAATAATAATAATTTTTAATATTATTATTAATATCATTGTTATTGAAAATAGTAATGAAAAAGAGCTTTTTATAATCGGGTGGTTTAATCAATTAAATTGAATAAGGTTCAATTTGATTCAATGGCTTTTCAAGAGTGGAATGAAACATGTGAAATGAAACCGAAACGTTCTGGGCAGAATTTAGAGGAAAAATCCAGAACAAACCGAGATTTAAAATGAAATGAAATTTATTCCGTTTTGCTTTGTTTTTTGAATTGATATGGAATGTTTCAGTCATTCCAAGCGAAACAAAACAGAATTGACAACCTAGATAAAAACTCGACATGACCTCTACTCACGAGGCCATTTAAAGCACCACAATGGCTTTTATCTAAAGCCACCAGGGTGAATGGAGGAGCATTGAGGGTTCATTTTACTTACACCAACCCTGTTACATCTTCTATAAAGAAACCTTCAAGCTTTGCATCAAACTCTACATAAACTAAAATTCTTAATTTGTTAAAGAATCATTTAAACTTAATAATTAAAGTTGTTAGATAAGATTTTAACGCTATCTTGTATTTAATTTTTATTAAATAAATAAGAATTGTAAAAATTTTAACTTGGGACCATTTAATATCAAAACTTTCTTATATTTAAGAAATCATTTTAATTCAATAATTTAAATTATATTTATATACCTCAAAATATAATTAATATTTTTCCCTACACTAGCACTGTTCTTATTCCATGATGACCGACTGTTCCTATTCCTTGTTCCAATCAACATCAATATTGGGGTCTTTTCAATGATCTGGAACTAAGGAAAAGTAAAACCACCCTCCTTTTGCTCATGTGTGAGAGTGTGAGAGGGCCAGTTGGATAGGAAAGGATGCTTGTTGGCTACCAGTTGGATTGGAACTAAGGAAAAAGTATTTGACAATGATTTGTGGATAGTCACTCACATTCATTTCCATATTCCATGCATGGGTGCTTGCTCTTTGTTTCCTTTTCACACATTGAAATCTCACAAAAAGAAATACGTACCTTTGATTCCTAGAGCTAAATTAGTATGAACGGAAGGATGCATTCTTCCCATTTTCCCACTGTACATATATACAACATTGTTGGCATTCATTCCACATGTAGCTAAGCAGCAAGTAAGTGGACGATGTTGGATTGATAGTTATGTGTAGGAATATTACTCATTTGCGTGTGTTTTGACCCTACAAAATTCAATAATGCGAATTAGAGCTGAATCTGAATTTTTACTTCTTGAAGAGGATGAGAGTTACGATATTTAAATCTGTTAATATGAACATTCAAATCCTCCTTCACTCTATGGATTCAATTGATTTATCTGTACATATTTATACTTAAAGTCTTGATGTATGATAATTCACAATACGAATGTATTGTACGTCAAAAACTTAAAAGAAAAGTATATTTCTTTTTGTAAAAAAAAAAAAGGTTGGAACTAATGCAACTAGGTGTATCAAGAAAAGTATATTTTTTGATGTACGTTTACAAGTATTACAAACACACAACCTAGCAAAGAGTATTGTTTAGCAGTATGGTAACGATTGTTTTTCAAATAACTTTTCGTATCGAAATGTATGTCAATGATATTTTTTTTTTTTTTAAAAAATTATTTTTGACATCAGCACATTAAAATAATCCAAAAAGTACAAACCGTATTAAATTTTAGCAAATAAAATTGGATTTTTTGGCCAAATGGTTCCTAAGTACAGTGTGACCAAAATTGGATTTTTTGGCCAAATGGTTCCTAAGACCTATAATTCACTATTAAAAAAAATTTGTTTGTCAATAACTTTTATGAAAATTACATTATTTTTTCATTATCCTAAAAATATATTACGCTAGATCACATGTTTCTCTTTAAGGTTGTTTGATTGGAGAACTTAAATTCAATTGATGTAGATCCAAGAATATCTATAAATGATATATCATTGTAGTTTGTAGCTTATAAACAATGTTACATTAAAACAAGGGCAGCGAAATGATTGATAGGTTGAGGGCCAACACCCCCCGTGGTATGATAAATAGATATTATTAAAATTATTGATATCCCTAGAATGACCGGGATTTACTATAAATACACATTATTTAACTCTAATTTGACATGTAATGAAATAAAATTCATGATTCTTGTGAATATAGATGCAATATTGCTGAACATTGAATTTGTGTATTTTTCTTGTATAATATCCATCATTATTGTTGCAGGTTTCAAAAAAAAATATCAAATAAAAAAAATGAATAGATGTTGATTCTTGTTTGAACAAATGTGTATTTAGTTTCTGTTGATATATATCCGAACTTGGCTACAAGGGATATTCCCCAATTTTACCAAAAATAGTAGCATCAATGTATTTTAGTATGGATGCAGGGTAGCTAATCGGTATAGCTACAATTTTTAGCACCAAGAAAGAAGAACAACGTCGTAAATGAGGGGATAAACGAGTACTGAACAATCGTATTTATTTCTAACATAGCAATAATGACTACAGTAACAGAAAGGCAACGAGACATCCTTCCCTATACCAAAACATGCACAAGCAATTTTTTCTTACATTCATAGCAACCTGGATTTAGATGCAACAAAATCCTAGTTCGTCCAAGACCAAAGACTAGGAAATGGGTGCTCATCACTGGACTCTAACTTCTCTTGCTGCTCCACATAATAGTGACCACTATTAGTACTCGGTGGCGCCGGTAGATAAGGATCATATGGAGACGGTGGTGACTGCTGCATATTGTTCCATTGATAATAGGATTCATGATCATATCCTTCATAATTTGTTGGCCGTGATGAGGTCTGTTCCTGCTGCTGTTGCCCATCGACAAAAATGGTCGAAACTTCCGGCTTCGAAATCATTCCTCGATGAATATTGTTTCCTCATACTCTCCATCTCTTCTTGCACGCTTGGTTTCCCCTTGTGCTTAATCTTGCAAAGCCTCCCAGTCCTAACAAAATGGAAGTAGTACAAATGAAACAAACATAAGAAGACTGCATATAATTAATTAAGACTAATTAACTTAGAACAGTGCACGCAAAAATATTAAAACCAGTACTGTGGTTCTTGATTCAAGGCTGTATTCATGCATAATCCAGTTAG
>NC_133300.1:4543049-4593912 GCF_005239225.2 Populus alba | reverse complement strand
GTTGGCTAATCCATCCTGCTCAGATCCTCTATTGTGCTTTGAATTATATGGATCCAAGAATTTGCCATTTTTATGAGGTAAACATGATGCATCTTTAGGATAATTTCCAGTTTCTGATAACTGCATCTCCATAAAGCATCCAGGGAACACAGCACTAGCATTCTCAAGATTACAACTGTTCTGCTGGTTGAATTCTCACAAACTTCATCATCATCACGCTTTGAACTCTGATGCACCAATGCAATACAATCTACAGAACCGTTGGAGATGGAGTTTACAGCAAAATTGCAGGCTGTCTTTTCTAATGTAGTGTCAGTGATATCTGAATCAGGGGCTGCGATGCTCTCCTTTTACTACAGGATTCAGTGTTCGAAGTTTCTGGTTCTGCCCATCAGAACTGGGTTCAGCTGAGGCAAGTACTGGATCCGCCTCCAAGGATTGCGTAACATCTACAACTACACCACAAGGTATTATGGGTGATGAGATTAGGGAATTATTACCTCCAACTGGATGACCATTACTCACACTAGTATTTTTTCCTGCAACTGAACTTGGAGAAGGATCAGTTTGCACAGAGTCATCCCTGATTTGGTCAGAATCCATATTCTGAAGAACAGAACTTTTCATTTTCTTATTACTCTCTCCAATACACCCAAGCTCTTGATAAAGACTCCGAGACTTGGTATTAACCACATTGTCGCACAAAGAAACTTGATTTTTATATTTCTTAATCCACTCTGATGGGCTTGAATTCAGATCAACACAAAGCTTAATTCCCTCTTCCGAACTGACATGAAATTCAAAAGATGCTGGGACATTTGCAGTAGTTATCATAGAAGGCTGGGCATTCTCTTCAGAACTGGCTATAGTATTTACATCTGCACCATGAAATGGGGGCGAATCTTCTACCCTGCCACCAAGGCTTAATTGGGGCTTATCATGGTTGACATGACTCCCAGCATATTGAGAAAAAAACTGAGATGGAGATACCTCTCGAAAATCATTAATTAAGCCACCAAAGATTTCCTGTGGATATCAGATTTTGCAGCACTTATAATGCAGATAAAAAGTATTCAAAATCAAGAGATTCCTTTGATACCGGCCTCTAACATCTCCCATGTTGATTAACACATGCGGAATTTAAGACCCATCTTGAGTCAATCAAAAAGGAGGAATATTCATCATGTACGGTGTATATGGAAGCATTTCAATCATTCAAATCTTAATAAACACTTTCACCAGAAAAAAAAAAAGAAAAAAATAAACAAACCTTATTATAAGCTCCAGGCCCAATAAAACTTTCCAATTTATTGTATTGAAATTTCTATTCCCTTTGTTAATCTCCTCTCCAGGACAAGATCCGAGTTCAAAAACCATCTGAAACAGAAATAATGATCAGTTTTCATAAGAATCTATATCAATTGATAGAAACTCAATTTACAATCAGAAATATAATACTAAATTCAATGAAATTAGAATCACAGAGTTTGGTGGTTTGCAAAGGCACAAACCTTGTATAGAATTTAATGCAGGCTGCAATGGTGGCATCGAAGACGTATGAAGTAAAGCATTTTGACCCCCACCTATGGTTGTGCTAGATGATACCAAACTCAAACCCTTCCTCTGCAAATATGTCAAGGCATCAGTATTTCAGTGTACTTGCTAACAAGCAAAAACATTTTAACTGATATCAAAACAAATGCAGAACTCAAAATCTGTCTGCGCGTGGAAAAAAGAACAAAATTTCAAACCCTCATGCCATTAGCATACCATGCAAAACAATACTAAAAACTTGCCTAATTTTCACAACAACCTCCTCAAATACATATTAAACTCATGAATAAGTTCAAAAATAACAAAAAAGCAATTTCTAAACATATTAAAAAACAAAATGGTAACTTCTTCAAGAATGAACTGCACTCAATCGAATATCCAAAATTCATTATTTAACAAAAGCTAGTAAAGTACTTCAAAGTTTCTACTCAAAAAGCTCATAGCAAATTAACATATCAACTATTCATAAAACACGCGGATGGTTTCAAATAAAACAAAAACTACGAATTTGGCATATAAAGCATGCCGATAAGTTCAAAAACCTCGAAAAACATTTTCTACAACATACTAAAGAAACCAAATCATACTTCTTCGGGAAAAAACCGCGCTCAACCAACTCGATTCTGCGACTCATTATTTAACAAAACACGCTTCCATGCCAACCAAAACTAGCATTTTACTTCAAAAACTTTCTTCCTAAACAACTCATATCAATTACATACCATATATTTCATAAAACACACAGATAATTCCAAACAATATTAACAAAACTACAAATTTGGAAAACTATTAACAAAAATTAAGTCAAAAAACTTATAAAAAATTGCCTAATTTTCCAATTTACGTCCTCAACACTACAAATTTAGCAAATTAAGAACAGAAATTGGAGATTCCTCATAAAATAATTACCATAAAGTAAAACGCAAGCGATTCGACCATTTCGGAAGTTGATTTTCTAGCAGGCAAACTACATTGCTTACACAAACTTTGAAGTTCTTTTCTCGAAAGTTTGCGAAAATACTCCTTTCCGTCCTCGCTCTCTTTATTTAGCATCTGCAATTAGCAATTAATTAGCAAAAATAAAGACGAAATTAAAATATTAAGACATAATTAAGGAGCTAAAGTGCAGAAATTTTAATTCAAAAGGAAAATGAAGAGAATACAGCGCAAGCTCAAGTCTCTAAGGAGAGTGTTTGGGTGTTTAGCGTACCTGATCGGATATTTTCCGGGAAAGATGGCGAGAAAGTGCAGGAAAATGCGAGAAAATTCTTCGCGTTTACTTAGCAGAGAAGACTGATGAGAGTCGGCAAATGCCGTGTTTTTATGGGTTTCATCTTTCAAAATCTTGCCTTTTCTTCTCAATAAAAATAAATAAATTGAGGATATTAACTTTTTGGAAAATCTCAGGACAGTCCCCACATTTTTCATTTTTCAATTAGATTCTTAATGTATTAATAAGTTTTTAATTGGATCCTTTTGATAGTTTTGGTTGACAGAATTATTAAGTTATCATTTGTAACTCATGTAATTTCTCTTTTCGTGTATAAAAATTCTCCTCCTCACATGATCGTAAAGTATCTGATAGTTTTAAATTATATATATAAAAAAGAAATGATGGGAGAATAAATGGAATATAATGGAGAGTTTATTCCAACCAAATCATATATAAAATTTAATTTAATTAATAACTTATTATAATTTTTATGTTTAAAATAAATTATTAAATTACAAAATTAAATTTAATTATACTATTTGAAATATCTCTGGACAATTAAATTAAATTAAAAAATTTAACTATTTTACTTATAAAAAATTAAACTTAATCAATATTTAAATTGATATATTTAAGATGAAATTAAACGAACAAATAAACTAAATAATGCCTACAAACTCTTACTATATTTTTAGAATAATATTTTATATCTGGAATTATTATAGCAAATTAGAGGGTCTCCTCTCTGATTCATTTTTATTTATTTTTTATGAGAATTTTCAATTTCAAATATTTTATTTACTCATAAATTACCAATCATGAAAAATACTATTTAGAAAAGTCAATTTGGTAATCTAGATTTTTAAATATTGTAAATATTTTTTTTATACACTTCAATAATATTTAAAAACTATTTAGAAGAGTCATTTAATGTACTAAAAGAAGAGAAAATACTGTTATTTTAATATATTGTGCTCTTTTTTTTTTTTTTTTTGGTCAGTCGGGTTTCGGCATTTTTTCAACATATGTAGGAATTATTTTATTTTTTAGGAGAAATGAGATTATGGCATTTTATATGGCTATTTATTTAGAGTGCATGATGAGCCTATAGTGATATATTTTCAATTTGACTTCTCAACAGGATGGAGATGCCTTAACAATTAATCTATTAACTAGTACTCCATAGTCCATACTATCAATTAGCATACAAAAAAAAAAAAATTAATCATGGCCCATCAACATTCCTTTATATGTTACATATCTCTCTATGAATTTTACATGATAATTTGAAAATAAATCTATAAAAATATCATTTTAAAATAATAATAAAAATATTGCCGGAAGTTAGTGTTGGTGGGTGTGTTTCTTTTTGAAGTAGCTATTGTAATTATAGTTTGAAAAAAAATAAGTTTAGAAAAAATACTTTTAGTTGTAGTTAGTTGGATTTAGATACATGTTTGCTAAAAACTATAGTTGAAGTTTATGTGCAGCAAAAAAACATGTATAAAAAATTTTAATAAAATGTTTTCTCTATTTGTTTTTGTGTTTAAAAAGAGTTTTTGAAAAAAATAAAAATAATTAATTTTTTTGCTTCAAATTAATATTTTTTTAGTATTTTTTAGATTATTTTGATATAGCGATGTTAAAAATGATTTTAAAAAATAAAAATATATATTATTTTAATACATTTATAAGTGAAAAGCACTTAAAAAACCAACTACAACCACACTCTCAAATACTCATAATCATGAAATTCGGTTAAAAAAACATATAAAAACTACATAAAACCTTTATTTCAAACTCAATTTTTTAATGAATCTCACAGTATAAAACACAACTTGATTTATTATCAAATTTATTATCATGTATGTTTCATCGCTAACTTGAAAGTTAGAGGAAAATAAACGCGCTTTTATTGGCATGGGCGGAGCTACATCGTCCACGGAGAAGAACAAATGCATTTACCCCCCTTAAATTTTCAATACTTTCATTTTAGTCCTCTTTAATTTTATCATTTCAAATTCATCCTCTACTTCTTAGATGTTTGCCCCCACTTTTCTTGAAAAGTTTTACTTTACTCCCTTTATTTTTGAATCTTGGCTCCGCCCCCGTCCATTGGTCGTTGCTCAGAATGTTAAGGGATGAATTGGCAAGTTACATTCTTCCACGTGTTTGACAAAATCTACCCGTAACCTGCCAGCTTTAGACTATAAGGAATCAAATTTTATTGTTGATTGGTTGATGAACAAAGCTATGGTGATGGAGCTGTATTTGCATACTTTTTAGAACCCTTATTTAAGCTGTTTACTTCTTATCTTGTTGGACATTTATGGGATTTCTTGATCTTGTTCATGCCCTAATTAGCAATTTGGATTTTGACATTTTTTTAATAAATAAATAAAAACTTTTGTGTTTTATCTATCCTAATATTATTGCTCAATTTTAAACTAAAATTTTGTTCTTCATAATTATACCACAAAAAAAATTATGACTAGTACTTTTAAGGGTATATTTGTAATTTTTATACCATGTTTGTTTGTTAACAGGGCTATATATAACATTAATGATTATAAGTGAAAAACAAATGATTTTAATCATGATTTCAATTACACAAGGTAGGATCTTGATTGTAAGTGTTGATTAAGATCTTGATTGTACTAATCTTAACTAAGAAAAATGTGAATAGAGGAACAAAAATGAATTAACTTGGTTTAAATATTCTAATAAGATGGTTCTCATATTATATGTTTTTGTGTTTTTGAAAAATTTAAATTTTTTTTTTTTTTTTACTTCAAATTAATATTTTTTAGGTATTTTCAGATCATTTTGATATGTTGATATCAAAAATAATTTTTTAAAAACAAAAAAAATATTATTTTGATGTATTTTTAAGTGAAAAATACTTTTAAAAACAACCGCAACCATATTCCTTAACAAACTTATCTTTTCATATTTAGTTTCTCCAAAATATACATCATTAAGTCATGACTTGCATGATTTATGATAAATATGGATTTATCTTGCAATGATAATTAGCATCAAATTTAATATGAATACAATCTAATTCTTTAATAGTTATTAGCATTTTGATAAGAGTCAAAATTAATCTTCAATTAAGTACTGTTGATGTAAGATAATTTTTATTTTAAATTTTTTTTTAAAAAATATTTTTCTTGAAAAATATTAATTTTTTTTTAATTTAATATTTTTCAATAATTTTGATGTACTGATTTTAAAAATTAAAAAGAAATTAAAAAAATTTATTTTAATATATTTTCAAATAAAAATACTTTTTTAAAATAAAATTAGAGTAACTTAAAAGAAAATTGATATATTTCAGTAATGTTGTTTTTCCAACTTTAAGTACTATTAATTCGAAAATAATGGTTTTCTCAAGGAGAAAAAAATAAAAGAAGAAAAAGACAATTTTTAATTGTTTTTTTTTTTTTTTCAGTAGCAGACAATCAATATTCAATAGCCTATCACATCTTACTAGCCAATGGGAGACATCTTATGATCTTGTTAACAAGGAACCAAATTCTTAGCCTATTGTTGGCCCACAAGCTGCTCACCTGGATCAGGCTTAGGCGAGCACAACTGCAGCGAACATTTTCACAACTATATAAAATTATTGTCCGTTACTCCGACACATAATTCATTATACAATTCAATAAATTCAATTTAAGTGATTTTATTTGACAAATTAGACCAATTAAATATTGTTTTTTAAACTAATAAAACTCATCTATTATTATTTTACAAAAATATTTCCACATGACGGGTTATGAATAGTTGTTCTGCCTAATGGTACCTCTTTATGTAACAAGTTTATTTTAAAAAAAAAAACTCAGGATTAAAGTGAGGTGGGGGATCAGACCCATAAAATAAAAACATAATTCATCTTTTTCATTTTTTATTTTTCCAAAGAAAATCTTTACCAACCCAACATCTTAATAAAAAAAAAACTCAAACTAATTTAAGAATAAAAGTTTTTATTTTAAAAGTAACCCTAATCATAAAACAAAAAAAACAAAGAAAAAGCTTAAAGATTTATTTAAGTTTTTATCGACTTCATCAATAGTATTGCTCGTAGGAACCTAAATAAAAGTTTTGTTTAGTTTCTTGTCCTAATTTTTTCAATTTTTGTTGTTGCTCATTCTAAAAAACTTGTTTGGCAGTGTGATTGTGATTGTTTTTTAAATAATTTTTCGTGTCAAAATACATGCCAATAATATATTTTTTTATTTTTTAAAAATTATTTTTTACATAAGCATATTAAAATAATTTAAAAACACTAAAAACATATTAATTTAAAGTTAATAAAAAAATAAAAAAAAATTAATTTTTTTTTAAAATATTTTTAAGCACAGGCAACATCATGAAAATATCAGCTGGAAGAGTTACAAACCTTCCACCATTCCACCGTCATCAACTCCAATCGACTTTCAGCAACTCGCTCAGCAAATGAGAGCACTTACAGAAGCTATTTTGGCTACCCAACAAATCAAAGCTTTTCCTATCCATCCACCACCAGTTCTTCGACAACATGTTCCTCTAACACCTCCTGTGCACCAGCAGCTCCATTTCACGTAAGAAACTGGGGAAAACAAAATGGAAGAAAGTAGGCATAGCACTCCCACTGTTTCTAAAAGCAGATCTCGTTATCATGAGGACTACTCCTATACAGGGTCACCAGTTCAAGACCGTCGGCGCCGATCAATAGGCAAGGCTACTGGTCATACCTCTCGACGACAATCTCGTTCTCCATCAGAATCTTATTCTAGTAGCCCGGAGCCTAAAATAGCATGCGGGGAAGAGGATAGAAGTGACAGAAATATCACATATGGCATATCAGAGACTCTCCATTATGCCAAAATGTGCTAAACACACACCTCCCCGAAGACTTTATCGTTATAAAAATGAATCTCGACAATTATAATGATTTTTATGATCCTAGAGAGGACATCCAAACATATAAGCAAAGCTCAACGATAATTTGTTATTAAACAGGCTAAAAGAAGATAAAAAGGGCTTGTTAAAAAATAATATAAATCATATCTTGAGACCTTATCTAACATCTTAAATTTTTAAGGTGAGATGGTTCTTTGACATGATATTAGAGTCTTGATAATCAAGCGATCATGAGTTTGAATCTCACTATCCCTATTTATTTGATAAAAATTAAGCACAAGGTAATATGAATCTATGCAAGTTTCAAGTTCAATGGGCTTTCACTTAAGAGAATATGTTCAAAAATAATATAAATCATATTTTGAAACCTCACCTAACAACTTAAGCTTTTAAATTAAAATGTTTCTTTAACAAGGCTAAGAAAGAATGTGTCGAACTTCTGGACAAGATCTTATAGGCCTATGGAACAACGTAAAAAACCTTTATAAGGGGGACTCTTTTTCTCTAGACATATGGAATCGAGGTAATGATCCCTACAAAAATTGGGTGACTCAGTTGAAAGGTGTTATTAAAGGTAGCGTTTGGGAACGTGATTGTTCCTAAAAAAATTCAAAAGTTTTTTTTTTTTACTAAAATTTAATACGGTTTGTACTTTTTGGATCGTTTTGATGTGCTGATATTAAAAATAATTTTTAAAAAATAAAAAATATATTATTGACATGAATTTTGGTACGAAAAGTTATTTGAAAAACAACTACTACCACACTGTCAAACACCCTCAAACTAGTTGAAACTATGCAGAAAACTATACCTTTCCAGTTGTGTGGACGTGCCTAGCAACCTTACCAGGCAGAAAACATGAAAGCTGGAGGTTGACATTTTTCTCTCTTCTTTTTTCTTTGATGCGTGGGAGCATGATTGAAGAAGAGCAACAGCATCTTATGATTTCGTCAATGCAATTGGGAGACAGAGAAGTCGGCCAGCTCATTAAGAGACTGAGACAGACATGTCTCCTATGTCCTCGGCTGCTAGCAATTAAAATTCCTACAATGGCTAATGTTGTCCCTTCTGTCTGGAGCATCTTAGTAGCTTAGTCAACTATGTGCTAAAAAAATATTTAGATTATAAATTACAGGCTGTACACATGACAAACCACTCCTAATTAACATTATCTATAGTTAATCCAGTGAACTAAACAAGTAAACCCTTTTGCTACTCTTCACCTTTCAGATCTTGAAAACGATGAGTATGGGAAATTTAATTCTACTTTAGCATATGGAGTTAATTAGATCCATGTTTCCAGTTATTGTTTGCATAAAACATTAAATAAGCGATGCTTATCCTAAAACTGCTCGATAGAATGCTTTTCTTACACGACTTGGGAGATCTTGTCGATGCAAGGTTTTGTTTTTTAACAGACATGGCCCTATATAGGTCTGATTTCAAAAAGGATTCTAGTTATTAAGTTATTGGGTTAATTCAGGGATCATTGGGTCAATGTTTTTTTTTTTTTTTTATCAAAATAAATTTGTTTATTTTTTTAAAAAAGTGTTTCTTAGCGTTGATCTGATCAAATTAATTGAATTTGATCGAATCAACATTTTTTTAGTTTGGATTAAAACTAGGCTCGACTTAGCTTTCATTCATGTATTTTCCTCATCAACCTACCAAATTGAGTTAAATTGAATAATTATTAAAATAAGTAAATGTATTATATATTTCATTAAAACATTGATAAGGGCCCAACCACCATAATAATTATACATATTAAACCTAGCCTAGCATGGTAAATCAACATGATGACTTGGAACTTAACCCAAACTGGTTACACTTTAAACACATTGACTCAACCAAATTTAGATGGCTTAGTGAATTAAATGGTAACCCGACAAAGTCAACTCAAGATTTGTTTTTTTTTAAAAAAACTTAAATGATATTTTCTTGGGAAAAAAAATGTTTGATTTGGGTTGACCCAACAATCTAATGAACAAATCAAACCCTAGGCCATTATGATAACAATTTATAAAAGATAGGGTTAATGACATGTTTTATCTTTATATTCTTATTTTCTATATATATTTTTATTATTTCTCAAATAATGATCTTATCAATCATCACACATATTTTTGACATGTTTCATAATTTAAAAAAAATGGACGAGATATCTAATAGAATATATAGTAAAATGATAGAACAAATTAAAAAAAAAAACACTAATCCAATGGCAAAATTCAAAATTCAAAAAAAAAAAAAACAGCAACTCGTGCAGCTAACCTAAAAACAGATTAAATGTAAGATTGAAAAGACTCAGTTGAATGTAAAGGAAATATCAAAGAAAAAGCTCAAAGCTAAAAAAGAAATTCATGCTGTCCATGATATTCGAATCTTAATTAGACGAAAACTAACTTCTAAAAGAAGCAAGTTCATTAAAATCCTGCATTTTCAAGGAAATGGCCATCATTATGCTTTGCTTTCAATTCTATATTGCAGAGAACTTGCGCAGCAATGATGCCCATGCTTTCCGATGAAGCTGTCCAAACGCGTCGGCTCTTGTCCCATGCACAAGGAGAATTTGGCAAATAATTATCCCGAAAATGATCTGCTATTTTCCGTGACATTTAATGCCATACCTAATCTTGTATTAGGTGACGATTGATAGGTGTTTAGTACCCAAATCATGGAAAAAAATGACTAATCTGCTAGGATTTTTACTAGTTATTATTACCCAAAATGACTAATGGCATACCTAATCTATGAGTAATGCTTTGTTAGGAAAATTAAAGATATTTGAAAGAATTAGACAAATAAATGAATCATGATTTCTGTTCTTTTCTCAGTATTTAAATTAGCAACTATAAGTAAATAATAAGAATAAAAATATGAAAATAGTAAGTAAATAATAAAAATAAAAACTATAAGTAAATATAAAAATAGTAAGAGTTTAGAAGAAATTTAAGATTGTTGCATGCAGTGATATTGTTTTTAGAGAGAAAACGCCTCCTCTGCTTAAGAACAATCTTGCATATAATACGATTTTTCATACAAGATATATTTAAGTTGATTTGATCGATAATTTTTATATCATTTAATTTTAAATTTAAAATGAATAAAAATTAGTGTCATTTTATTAATTTCTTTTTTAATTTATTAATTGACCGGATTATCTTTAAACCGATCAAATTAACTTAATGATATTAGAACAATTTAAATATAATATAATTTTAAATTTGAGTTATATAAAAATTTAGATGAAAAAATTTCAAGATTAACATTTTACATTGAGATTAATAGTTCTGGATATTCTTTTTTTCCTAATATTTTCATTAAGAACAACGAATCCATTTCACATCACTTGTTAAGTCTTCATTCTAGTCTTAATTTTATGATTCCAGCAAATAATTTTCACAAGGAGATTAATGGTCTCTTTTTAAAGCCGTTAGAGTCCAAAAACCAAGGCCATACGCAATCTAGAAAGATGGGGGCAAACCGGGCTTGTCCCTTAAAGTTGCCAGGTGTCACCCCCACCAATCACTCGTTAATAGCCGTTTATTTGCTACAGAATCTAAGGGTCACTATCACATCTAGTTTTTCCGTTGGCGCGTTCCCTTCCCAAATCTCTCTCTGTCTTTATAGCCTTGCCTTCTCTTTAATCTTTAGATCCGTTATCAACGGTCATGTTTTCCAACGAACTTTTAAATAAAGTGAATAAGTACAAATTAACCCTCCAATAAAAGAGGGCAATTCAATGCATTAAAAATCTAGTGTTATGATTGATCACATGAATAAATACTTAAAAAAAAAAAAATTCAGCCAATTTTCGTATAAATCTAATCTTGTAGATTTTTTTAGATAATTCTCAAAATCAATATTTCTATATAAATCATGTAGATAAAATTACATCATGCAAAACTTAATAAATTAATGAAATAAACTTAAACTCAACTTGATGAGCATTTTAATTTGAAAAACCCAAGATCAAACACTAATCTACACTGAATTTCTAGTTAAATTGAATAAGATATTAACTCGGTGAAACTTGATAGATCTATTAAATTTAGTTGAATTAACAAAGGAAAAAAAGAAAAAAAAATATTATTTTAATAAAAATAAATTAAACCTATGATTTAACTCCAATGACTCAATAATTGAGATATTTTTTGAGCTAGTCTCCAATTTCGATATCACAACTAAAATAGCAATAAACAAAAAGCAAAGGTTAGTAATCTACCATGTGACACAAACCCAACAAAAAACGACAACAATAGCAACGCGTCTTTGACAAAAAGGTTAATTCTTATAGATAGTTTATACGCGTAGAACAAGATGAAGATGAGGCCAGCTCTAAAGTGACCAACTTTTTTTTTTTTTTTTTAATAAAAAAAATACTATCATGAATCCAACAATTTGTGCCCTAATTTCCTTTATACAAGGACCGAAATTTAGCCTTGGAAATCTTGTCAAAACCACAGCAAAAACACCAAGGCAAAACATCTCCCAACTCCACATTTTCTCTGCACTCCTGCTTTCCAATGCCAACTATTTTGCTTAGGATTTTCCTTCTTTACAACCTGCTTAACTCTTTCCTCCTCTCTTTGGTCCCCAAGAAGCTTAGGTTCCTCCTCCCAACTTCTTGGTACCACCACCACCAAGCCAACACCAACACTTCTTGGTGCCACCCCCACCAAGCCAATACCAACACCAAGAAACCCTCTTCTTTGCTGCCATCTCCATCTCTTGTTTTGACAAGAATGGACCAAGCTGAGTTAAAGAGAGTTTTTCAAATGTTTGATAGGAATGGAGATGGGAAGATCACCAAGAAGGAGTTGAATGATTCTTTAGAGAATCTAGGCATCTTTATCCCTGATAAAGAGTTGACTCAGATGATTGAAACGATTGATGTCAATGGTGATGGTTGTGTGGATATTGATGAGTTTGGTGAATTGTATCAATCACTCATGGATGAGAAAGATGAGGAGGAAGATATGAGGGAGGCTTTTAAAGTTTTTGATCAAAATGGGGATGGTTTCATCACCGTTGATGAGCTCAGGTCTGTTTTGGCATCACTTGGGCTTAAACAAGGCAGGACTTTAGAGGACTGTAAGAGGATGATAATGAAGGTGGATGTTGATGGTGACGGAATGGTTGATTACAAGGAGTTTAAGAAGATGATGAAGGGTGGTGGATTTAGTGCTTTGGGCTAATCATATGCTCATATTTCACTAATCTTTATTATGGATGTAAATAGTTTGGAAATCAAGATAGAAAGAGTGATGATCATCAAACAGGATCAGCTTTACAAAGCGTTTCTGCTGCGAATCAATAGCACACGGCTACAGCAGTCGATCATTGATCACAGTTGCTGGCATGAGGCAAATCAAAGCCATCAAAGTTAAGCCTGACGGGGTTTGGAACTCTAGAGTAGGCAATTTGTATTGGGGTTTCACTAGTTTTTTGAAATCTTTTTGATTGGCTTGGTGGGTGGTTTCGTTGTTCTTCTTGGCTAAATCCTCCATTATTTATCATTGTTTTCATGTTATGTGATTTTTTGTAGCATGCTGCTATTTCACTACTGCTCTGTCTCTTGCAAACTAGAATATAGTTTTCATGAAGAGCTCTTCTGAACATCCATGATTTTTGCAAAATAACTTCAATTTGCAGTGAAATGTCCTACACAGATAAAAAGGAGTAGTGGGTTTGCTCATCTTGAGGTTGAGATGCAGTAAAATGAGCTGTTGGATTGCTTCCAATTTGGTACATCTGAAGATTAAAGTTCGTCCAAGTCAAGAGTCAGGGCTTGAATAACAGTTCAATTCAAACCCTAAAATGCTAACCTAAATTTGCCACTATAAGAAGAAACCAACTGAACATTGACTTCTGTAAAATGAGGAAGAAGAAGCTACAAAAAATCCAAAGAAAACCCAACCACTACGATGGGATTACAACTGTGTGCCCAAACGGCTACAACCGGAAACAGAAGGCATTTTGCAGGGTTGAAACAAATCTGAGCAGGGGAGAGAAATGAAGCATTTGGTTCCCTTGCAAGTCCACCAGCTGTTGAGATGTTCAGATCAGAGAAAAACTCAGATGGAATTTCCAAAATGAACAGGATATGGCCATCTTCCTCCACTTGACTATGAGCTAAAAGCATTGTATATACACCAAAAAAGTTCATGACTTGTATTCATTCTATTTCAGTGTTCTCCAGAAAAAAAGTTTTATGTCAATTATACAGATGGTCAGCCTCGATCGAGAGGAAATCCAGAAAAGAGTGAGCTCGATGTTCTAGTTTGGCATCCACTGAAAAATTGCAATTTATCTGTGTTACACAAACTACAAATCACCAAGTTCAATTTCTTTCAAAGTGTTAACTATTTCTTCAACTCTTATAGACATGAATTCTTCATGTTCCTTGAGATCTTGGAGAATCATGCATAGCTGTTGTTAAAAAATCTCCCTCACTCAAACCATCTCAAAATACATCACAAAACACATCACAGATAAGAATGTTATTTTTTTTTAGAAATATATGTTATCTTATATATTTATTTCCACTCTCTGATACAATTTTGAACTGACATATTTTCTAGGTGATACTTTAGTATATTTCACTAACTTATTAAAAAATTGATCCCGGATCCTCTATTCTTGAGTGTAGTCCTAAACTGGTATATACTCCTAGCAATGCCTAAGAATATATCACAAATTTGATAAGGATACTCTCGTTGATAGATCAAATAAAGGGACAATATTTCCTAAATATGTGTATACTTGCAATCTAGATTTACCCTTCGTTGCAATCTAGATTTACCCTTCGGTTCCAAGCAGGAGGTGAGTCCCACCTGCTAAGGATAGACAACATTCAAACTCGTCAAAATTTAATTTTTTTTTCTAAGTATTGATATTGAACCCATACAGAATTAGGTCTCTCAAGAGAGATTGTTTGAATTGACAGGCCGAGAAAACCTAGTCACATGGTGAGTTTTGTCTTTCAAAAAAGCCTTTTAGAAAAAGAGGTGAACCTTGTGCTATATAAACGATCAAGACCCTTGTCTCTTAGCTGCGCATGATAGGCTCCCCAAGAGTTATTATCCTAGCTAATGGGCTAGAACCACATAGCCACATAAGGAGGTTGTCCTTAAAAAAACATCTTTTGGAGAGAAAGGTGACCATTTTGCTATATAAGCAACAAAGACCCTCATTTCCTAGTTGATGTGCGATAATAACATCATCATATCTCTCTAAACAAGGGGCTCGAGTAGCACAACATGGTTGATGGTTTCATAGTTGGCGATCAGTGTCCATACTCGCACATGATAGGCCTCTCAAAATATATTACTATAGCTGACGAGCCAAAACCATTTAGCCATTAGTGAGTTTTATCATTTAAAATGCATATCTTAGAAAGAGATGTGATCCTTGCATTATATATATAAATGACTAAAACCCTTGTTTTGATGAGGGATAACAACATCGTCATAGCCTCCTAAACAAGGAGTTTAGGTAGTGCCACATGACTAGTGTTTTTATAGACAACACTAGTGATAATATGTGTCCATACCCTTGTATGATAGATCCTTAAAAAATATTGTTCTATCTGATAATCCGAAATTCATAGCGAATTTTGTCCTTTAAAAGATGTTTATTGGAAGTGATTCATGTGGCGTCTAAGTCTTTGGACTTCTAACAGATGTGGTAAATGAAATCATTATTATGCAATAATGTTAATGCTGTAAAGAGATGAATTGAATTATTGTCAAAAGTAATGATAATTAACAGAAACTTAGTATAATTATAGAACCTGACCTTGGTGGGTCTCGAATTGGCGTAGAAAACGCCACCGTAACATCATCGATAATGCCCGGATATTGGATGGCAGTTATCTATCGGATCTAATTGAACTAAATTAGAGAAGATAGGATTTAATTCACCAAATCTCTTTTCATAGGGACTAAATAAGAATATTTTCACAAAATAAAAAATGAACTAAGCCCAGGATTTAATAACTTTTGGACCAACTTAAACAAAACCTGAAACGCGAAACCCTGCTTAGAGCCTCCAAAGACTGGACATGAGAACGGAAAATAGTTGTCTTAATCTCTTCTTCCTTCTCAAGAAAACTCCGCTCGTCTTTCCTGCCACCGCCACCACTTTTCAACCCCCACCCATGACACACCTC
The DNA here is from genome assembly GCF_005239225.2 of Populus alba. NCBI lineage: Eukaryota > Viridiplantae > Streptophyta > Magnoliopsida > Malpighiales > Salicaceae > Populus > Populus alba. Next base: position 4,578,058 of record NC_133300.1, on the reverse strand, counting down.
AGTTGACCCTTTCTCCTCTTCCCTATTCTCTCTCTTTTGATCTTCTTGTCCTCCTGCCTTGTCTTCTCCAATGACTTATCGGAGAAGACAAGCTACCGGTTGTTCTAGATGGTCACTCGATGACCTTTTAAACTCTAGTTCTGCTAGCAATGTAAGTTCACCGAATTTTGCAGAATCTACATCGTGCTTCGAAGAGCATCCCATTCCCAGGATTCCCAAGTCGAAGGAATATTTTTTTTCGCCTGGCTGTCGTCCATCACATGTACGCGAAAAGAGAGGGCCTTGTGGTGTCAAGATCGCCCGTTTTGCTGGACATGTTGGACTGAAAATTGGGTAATCTTACATTCAGTTTTATCCTTATTTTTCTCATATGTACGGTGCAATATTAATTTCATATAATGTTTATTATGAAGTGTTTGAAAGATGAATGACAAATTATTAGGTGAATTTAGTTTATCATAAGATCGTGCAAACGATTAATAAAACATTTACAAATCGTTAGATTTGTCCATATCTTCAATTTAACGAGTCACGTTTTGAATGCGAATCTCTTCATGTTTAGGATTCAATAGCATAATTATAATTATAGAATGAAATAATAAAAAAAATACACCGATCACAAAATGATGTGACATCCTTTCATATTTCATATCTTAATGATGATTATGGAATGAAATAATAAGAAATACATCAATCTAAAGATAATGTGGACAAATTTAATGATGCGTTAACGATTTTATTGGTTTGATACATGAAATTAGATACTGATAATTTCTCAAAACAAAAAATAATAGTGAAAATGTCAATAGAAAACCTATAGCATAAGTACATAACATGCAACTGCATTGAATTAACTATAATGAACTCATTTCTGGAGCTGATTTCATGTCATGTCTAATGTCTTCATAACAATCCAAGGGTTCAACAAGGTGATGATGTTGGCGGCAATCCAAGTCAAGAGGATGCTGATGTTAACAGCAATCCGAGGGTTCTTCAACAAGTTGCTGACGTTTCCAGCAAACCAAGTCAAGAAGGTGATGATTTTTTCAGCAATCCAAGGGTTCAAAAAGGTGCTGACGTTTCCAGCAATCCAAGTCGAGAAGGTGATGATTTTTTCAGTAAACCAAGGGTTCAAAACGGTGCTGATGTTTCCAGCAATCCAATTCAAGAAGGAGATAATGTTTTCAGCAATCCAAGAGTTCAGGAAGTTCCTTTACAGCGTTTACAGGAAACGAGAATGAGCAATGTTTGTTCTCTTACACAGAAGGTAACCGGCTGTTGGTCTAGTTTTTCTATTCCATTTTATTATTAGCAGATATGCACTGATTTTGCAGTTCACTTGTGGATTGATATGGACAAAGTGAAAAGCATAACGATTCTGCCAATTGTTTGGCAGATTAGTAGACGAAGTCTTGCAATTACAAATTGGGAAAAGGGTGGTCTTATTGGAAGCGGTTCATTTGGATCAGTATACAAAGGATCCAATGAAAAGGGATCATTTTTTGCTGTGAAGGAAGTTTCGCTTAGTAATAAAAGAAGTCTGGGCCCTCTCCGGAACGAGATTTCTATATTGACAGGTTTGGATCACGAAAACATAATTCAGTATTATGGAACAGACGAAGATGAAGAAAAGCTTTACATTTTTCTAGAGCTTGTAAGTCATGGCACCCTTGAACAAGCATATAAGAATTTCCCTTTCAAGGAATCCCAAGTTTCTCATTACACTCGACAGATATTGCAAGGTCTGAAGTATCTTCATGGTTGTAATGTGATTCATAGAGATCTTAAATGTGCAAACATACTGGTGACCGAATTTGGAAACATAAAACTTGCTGATTTTGGTCTGTCTAAATTCATGGAAGATGGTCAGTCTTTGAAGCCTGGCTCGAGAAGTTCATTATGGATGGCTCCCGAAGTTGCTAATCCTAAAAGTGGCGGGTATGATTTTCGAGCTGATACATGGAGCCTTGGATGCACTGTGGTGGAAATGTCGACCGGAAAGTCTCCACAGTACAATGTCAGGGATGCGTGGGCCTTAGAACGTGCAATTAGAAAGGGCACCGGACCTATTATTCCTGATTCTCTCTCACAAACTTCGAAGGACTTCATCAAGAAATGCCTGCAGCCAGATCCAAGTATGCGTCCAACTGCTGCCGAGCTTTTAGCTCATCCTTTCGTGAATGAATCATCTTGCTCGCAACCTGATCTTAGCGAATTGCTTTATGGTGAAAGGTGAACCTTCAACACTTTTCTTTTTCTTTTCAAATCTTATTGTATTATGGACTTGGATTCTAAATCTGTGAGTTCAACCTTTTAGTTTTGATGAATCTGTACTCTGTGCTGTTGAACATTCCCAGCTGTACTCAATGAAGTTGGTTAGCTAGCCAGCCGAGGACATTTAATCTTCTGGTCTTGTTTTTGAATCCGTATCTTCTGTTTATTCTCCTAGATGTATTTCTTCAGAGCTTGCAAGATCAAAACAGAAACATTAAGCACCATTACAATGGAAAGTACGCGTTCCAGCAGCTGCGAGCAGATTACTTAGGCTTAATTCAATTTTTTCTTTTTCATTTTTTATTCTTTAATTCAATTTTGAGTCAATTTATTGTTCTTTTCTAGATCAATCTTAACCCTCCCTGTGGCATAATTCATATCATTGATCTTTTGAAATGAACATCATTAATAGGCCTCTTACAATGTTAGTGACAGACGGAGGGACCATGCATGATCAATTATTACAAGTATAAAGTCTTGAGTGACCAAAATTGAAGTAAAAGGGCTGATGTCATGTGTGGAGGTGTGTTTATTGTAGCTGGCATTGTAAATTGTAATAATGCAATTAGCCTGGCTTTTGGGGTAAGAGGGTTTTTATTTTTTATTTTTTTTAATAGTGAAAATACTAAAAAGCCTTTCAAGTCAAGGAATATATGCCTGGTGTTCATGGGCAGTTCAGTTTTTTCCTTTTGAATACGGAGTGAAATTACTTAAATGCTCTAGGAAGTTTTTTGGTTATTTATTATGTTTTGTTGAGGGTGTTATAGTCTTTTTTATTTATGAATTTATAATAAAATTATTTAATTTCCATTGAAGTAAAAAACACCCCTTCATGCAAGGGTCTTTCATGTCTTTTCATATTGTTTTTTTTTTATTTTTTTGTGGAGGATGTTATGGTCTTTTAATAAAAATTAAATAATATTAAAATTTTAAAAGTTATTGACGCGAGGGAGGTGTTCACGCACTTTGTGCAGCTCGTGTTGTGCCTCCTGATGGTAAAACCTTCCTTTCTATCATGACATAAGATTTGCCACAACGTCCTCTTCTCATGGTACGACACGTGTCGTTGGTGGTTCAGATGTTTGTTGTCAATGAAACTTTTTATTTTTTTTCCCTCTCCCCTCTCCCTTAAATTGTGGGTTTGTCCTCTTTGTTTAAGTTTTTTCCACCTCGGTTCTTTTTATTTTTTATTTTTTATTTTTTATCCTTAGACTTTTTTGTGGAAGTTTTATTTCTTTTCAATTTTGTCCTTCAATTTCAGTTTTGTCATGTATTTATATTTTCAATTTAGTCCTTATTCTTTTTATTATTGATTTTTTTCTTAGTCCTTTTATATATATATTTTAAAATTTGACATTTCAATCCAAGTTTATAATGTATTATTTTTATCATTTTGGTCCTTATTCTTTTGATTTTTTTTATTTTGTTAATGTTTTTTTTATTTTCAATTTAACCCTCAAATTAAAAAATTTTGTTGTTTTTTTAATTTATTTTTTTAATTTCTATTTTAATCCTCATTCTTTTAATTTTTATTTTTTATTTTTGAATATTTTTGTGTAATTTATTTATTTACTTGATTTTTATCCTTCAACTTTTCATTTCTTAGGGATTGAGTTTCATGATTTTTTTCATGTATAGTGCTTTCGGTCTGATAATCTAGGTCACGAGTTTAAAAAATTAATAAAAAATGACATCTCTTTTTTTGTTTTATTTTCTTTTTCAATATCATCAAATGACATTTTTTTTTTGAAAAAATAGTTGTTGTTTTCTTAAATTTTATTTTTTTATAAAATTATCATGACCTAATGACTTAAGACGTGAATTTTGCAGGTTAATCCAAACTATCAAATTACATGTCTATCATGTTAGCTCGCACTAGTTTTTTTTTTTGTTTTTTTTACTCCATTTCATCCTACCATGTTTAATTAGCTAGAAAATAAATAACATTGTTTTTCTGTTCTTGGATAAAGATTTGTTTCCGGTTTATTTTACGATCACTTTTTTATATATATATTTTTTTATTTGCTATCATTTTTCTTTTGTTTTTTCTAATATGATCTAAATAATTCCAACTTATTTGGTTAATTGGGAATATAATCTAGGTTATTAAATTTTTTTCTTTAAAACATGCTTATAATATTTAAATATATTTTTTAAAAAAATAACACGGAAATGCAGCATACCACGATTCCAACTAATGATATACAAGATAGTCTTGGGTATTAAGTAAAACCTTCCATACACAAGTGGTGTATTTAAGAAATTTTTTGAAACCAAGATAACTATCCCAAGCCAAATCTCAAAAGTTTAATTAGTTGACTCTGGTTCGAGAAGCTCAGGTATAACGATATCCTTGTTTCCCCTTTCACGTTCTGCACTTTAAATGGGAGGATTTTATAATAATAATTATTATATTGAGCTGTTTTTTAAAAAAAAAATTAATTTTTTTTGTTTGATTTAGTTTGTTCATGTTATTTTTTTTTATTTAGTTATCATATTTTCATGACATGGATCCCGAGTTTGATGAGTTAACTTGATTTGACGAATTAACCTGAATTTTTTTTCTTTTTAATTAATATTTTTTCATTTAGTTTAGTTTATTAATGTTAAATTTCTTTCTATTTAATTATCAGACTTTCATGACACGTATCCCGGGCTTGACAGGTTAACTTGGTATAACAGGTTAACCTAGTTAATTTTGGGTAAACCTGTCAATTTGTTTTTCTATTTAGTTATCAAACTTTCATGACGCGAATCCTATGTTTGACGCGTTAACCTGGTTTGAAGGGTTAACTCAGTTAATTCAGATTTTTTTTCTTTTTTTGCATTAGTTTTTTTTTTGTTGGTTTTTTTTCTTTGTTTTTTTTTTTCATTAATATATTTAATTATCACACTTTTATGACACGGCTTTGCAGCTAGACTCGCATCTAATGTTATTGAGTCTGGTATTGCAGCCAAACCCACTTAAACTTGGGTCATACAAGTTTAATGTTATTATTGATATTATAAATATTACTCTTAGATCAGGTGTTGTAGTCAAATACAAGACTCTTGCATATAGCTTTGCAGAAAAACCTAACATGATCCGCAGTATCGCGCGGGTCATGTAACTAGTTTTAATTAAGTTCCGTTATTTTATTTACATTTACAGAAATTGAGGAAAAGACAAAAATTAAATGTTATGAGAGTTGAGGGGTTAATTAATTGATACAAACTAAAGATTTTGGTGACGGTGAGTTGAGTCATCTCCAGGTTGTTTCAAGAAAATTTGAGGTAGATCTTGGCTAGAAACCTGATGTTTTCGGGTTTGGAATGCTTGTTTCAGAAATTGTTGCAGGGAGAAGAAGATTAGAGAGTGAAAAAGAGATGGATTTGCCAAGTTTTGCATGGGGGTTGTAATCTATATATATATATATATTTTTTACTTAAGCTAGGCTATAGCCCACCATAGCCTCCTTAACTCCTCCGTCCTTGTGTTGTAACAATGGCAGGCCACCTATAGAAGAAGCGGCGCAATTCTTGAATATGCAGAAGCAGATTCCAGAACTGCCTCTAAGAGGACAACAGAGGTCCGCTTAGAGTAATTGTTGAATTTATTCAGAGTCCACTGTAGAGTAGCTGGGGTGTGTATGTTCATCCAGTTTTGCTTTGAGAGCACTGAGCAAGCATCAATCAGTTCAGTCTTCTACAATAATCAGTCAAGATGGATTCAAAACTGGAAATTTATTTTATTGGTCTTTCAAAGTGGTCAGCTTGGCAAGTATTTGACTATTTCTTGCATATTGGGCTTTCCGGGCTATGCAGCTTGTTTACATCTAGCATCACATGTAAATATGAATATTTCTTTTGGGAGCAAAGTTGGCCCAATTCAAGTTAGTTTTTTTTTTTAAACTCAAAAAAAAAAAAAAAAACTAGATAACCAAAAAAATCAAGATCATGGTTTTTTAAAAATAAAATTTAACACCCTGACGAATTGAATTCATTTAGGTCAATTCTAATTAATTGGTTTTGAACTTTATTTTTTGGCTTAATTCACAACCTGGGATATAAACTTTGTTAGGTTAAATAATATTGTTTTTTTTTTTTTAATATTTTCTACCTAAATATATGATAACAAAAAAAGAGAATTTTTTTTTTAAAAATAAAAAGATGAAATTGACTCTATGCTGTTGTGGGAAAAAGAAAAGTAAAAAAAGAAAAAACTTCATAGATGGCTGCTCAAAAAGGCAAAAATCAATGAATCCTTCAACAAAACTTAGAACAGAACTAGCGCTTATTTTTTACTTTGTAATTGAAAGATTAAAATAGGCTAGTTTCGCTTTGTTAAATTAAAGTCTCGTGTAAAAATCTAATTTTGCTTAAGGTGTTAGAATCAATTGCGTGTTTGTTCACGTTGTGTATACTGCTTTTTTTAGAAATTTATTAATTTTTTTTTAATATTTAATGTCATGTATCAAAATCAAAATCATAAAAAAAATACTAAAAAAAACATCTATTAAATATTTTTTTTAAAGCAAAAACATTAAAAAAAATAAAAGTTGCCGCACTCTTAAATATAATCTAATAACCTGTTTGTTATTGTGATGACCATTGTTTTTTACTTGGAAATACATGAAAAAAAAAATATTTTTTTTATCTATTAAAATTTATTTTTAACATCAAAATAATTTAAAACAAAATAATTTTTACAAAAACATTTTCTATCCTGCTATAGAAATTTAAATTCAAAATTTGAAAGCTTTGATCCATTCCGATTTCAAAACTTTCATGTTGACTTATAAAAAAAAACCCTCTCATTTCAGAACATATATATGTGAGAGCATTGTATCCGAGAGTTAAGAGTTAAGAAATTCTTGGCCACTGGAGGCTTACATGATCGTTAACTTCAGGGCTCATGGTATTAGTCGAGGTGCGCGCAAGCTGGCCCGAAAACCAACATTAAACTAAAAGAAAAGAATTAAGAAATTCTCAGGCAAATTATGTTGACAATGACAGGATGGTTTAATAAATGTTAGCTTTTATGAAATTAATTTTTTTTTTTTTTAGATTATGCTTGCATTTTTTCACTTAGTCATTCATGGTAATAACCATTGAAACCATCCAGTAAATTAACCATCCAGGCGAATTAATAAATGTCTAATAACCTATTTGACAATGACAGGATAAAAAGGTGGCACAAGCGCGGGGTGTCATGCGGCGGGTGAAGGAAGGAAAGACAGAGAAGCAATTCCTTAGTCAAATAAGGTAATAGTTCAATGCACTCTTTTTTCTTGTTATTAATAAATGATTATGATAGTTTAAACAAATACCAATTTTTTTTTATTATCTTAAGAAGAGGTTATTTTGATATATTAAAAATTAAGTTGAAACTAAAGATTTTAACAGTCCCTCCCTGTCATTAAGAAATTGTTGCTTCCAGAAATTGTTAATTACACATAAAAAAGTCAAACAATATATAGACTTCATAATTATTTTTTCACTTGAAGGTATTTAGCTTCATTTAAATTATTATTATATGATTGGAAAAAAAATTGTATAAAGGGCTAGATAGTAAATCAATGATGCTATGAAAAATTGAAAATATAAACATAAAATAGTGTTGATGCATTATAGTTAGGCAACTGATATTTTCCAAAAAATTATGTGAATTTCCTTTCACTCAAATAAAGCGAATTTTTTCATTAAAAAAATATTGTGGTACGATAGTTTTTAAAATGTTTTTTCATAAATTTATTAAAATCTTATATATTTTTTATTTTTTAAAACTTATTTTTGATATCAACACATTAAAATAATTTAAAAACATTAAATAAAAAATATTTTTAAAAAAGTATGACATAAACAACCACAACATTAATTTTTTAAAAAATAATAATAATTGTGATATGTAATTAGATTTGAAAAATTCAATACATCCTAGATTAATTAATTCTATTTAAATCAAAGTCTTGTTGGTACGAGAAACAACCAAATGAGATTTAATAATATGGGAATGATAAGAAAGATTTAAAAGCAAAACTTTTTTGCTCTCTCTCTATATATATATATATGAATCTATTTGGTATTGTGGTTGTGGTTTAAAAAAAAATAGTTTAATAAAAAAATTTTTTTTTTGAAATTTATTTTTAAAATTTGATATGTTTAATTAAAATTATGATGAAAATTATAATTTAAAAAAAGAATTTATTGTGTGAGCCTTTCCTTTCACTATCCGGGCTTTACTTATCTGCATTTTGTTTTTTGACATGGCTCCTGCAGCTTCGATGCTCCTACTTCCCTATCATAACAAATCTTTGTTTTCATCATCTCAGTGCATAATTATATCATTGTTAGCTAGTGGATCTGGTGAATTAAAAATGCTTTTTAATTAATGGATTAATAGAAAGTTTTTAAATTTTTTGTTGTGTTAATGTTTAGATTCTGGAAATGAAAAATTGGGTAGCAGCACTTTCCGATAGACACAAAAATGTTTACATCTGTACAGTCCTTGACAATGACACTCAGTGTTTGGGTGACACTTGGAGAAGAGAAACAATTCAAAGCTGAATCTTTGGGAGTTTGGTAGGACAGTCCTTGACAATGACCCACGGAAAGCAACTCTTTGATAATTTGGAAAGTTCCATGTAATTTGTACAGTCATAGAAAGGTCCATGTCTATATAACACTAGGAAAGATCTAGAAAACAAAAAACAGGAAGTTATCTCTCATCGACGACAACACCTTGACAGATTTTGTACAGTCTTTGACAATGACACCATGTGTACATATGGTGCTCCATATTTATTCTTAGAATGCTCCAATTCTTGGCAAGGTTCTCAAATCCATTTCAATAGGTATTTACATATGGTTCTTAATTTCATTTGAATAGGTATTTTATTTTTTTAATTAAAATAAAATATTTTAGTTTTGGAGAGTTTTGATATATCATTTCGGGGTTGTACTTTTTATATATATATATATATATAATTCTATTTCAAGATAAATTAATTATAAATTATGAAATACAAATATAATGTCAAACAAATATAATTTTAAATTTTAAAATATTTCTAAACAGTCAAGATTAAATAGATCTTTGACTTAAAGTAATTCAATTTGAATAAAATATCAAAATATTATGAAATTAAAATGTTTTTAATATAAATATTTTAAATATAAAATTAGATCAATGTTATCAAGGTTAATGGAATCTAAAGTATTCCTTATTTTTGCTCAAATTCCTACAAAATATAAACTTGATAAAAACAACATGAATATAAACCATATATATTAGTGATAAATCTAATTTTAAAAAATTAATATCATTGTTAATAAAAATAGTAATAATAATTTTTAATATTATTTTTAATATCATTGTTATTGAAAATAGTAATGAAAAAGAGCTTTTTATACTTGGGTGGCTTAATTAATTAAATTAAATTATATTCAATTTAATTCAATGACTTTTCAAGACCGGGACGGAACATGTGGAATGAAACTGAAATATTTTAGGCGGAATTTAGCTGAAAAATGCGGAACGAATCAAGATTTGTAATGAGATGAAAATTATTTCGTTTCATTTTGTTTTTTGAATTAATATGAAATATTTTAGCTATTTTAAATAATAATAAAAAAAAAGCAAAATTGAGAAGATAATTTCATATAATGTGTAATGTCTTGAAAATAATATCAGGCACACAATTGTTGAGTTGCACGGTGGGAAATCTCACATTTTTGTTTTCTCGTTGCTTGATTTGACATCTGCCTTTTTTTCTCATCATTTTTGTTGTTACTCGCAGGCATGCGCTGAGTTTACAGTTCACTTGCGGATTGGTATAGAAAAAGTGAAAAGCATAATGATTATGCTTGATCCTCCTTCCCCATTTGCTTTCTTTTGATCTTCTTGTCCTCATGCCTGGTCCTCTCCAATGCTTTCTTCGATAATGCAAGCTGCCAGCTCATCATCATTTCATTTTCTTGGCACTGATAACGACACCTTTTGATTTGACAAAGACACTTTTCCACTTGGTTAGCAAAGAAATTTGCGAGTGTTGAAAAAAAATGACAATCATGTCATTGCTTCCCACCTTCATTGCAGGGAAACAACTCCTGTGTCTTTCCTTCCTCCTCCACCACGTTTTCGCCGCCACTTCTGTTGATCCTTTCTCATCCTTCCCCCATTGCTTTCTTTTGATCTTCTTGTCCTCCCGCCTGGTCTTCTCCGATGCCTTCTTCGAGCACACAAGCTGCCTCTTCAATTTTCTTTGTTTTAGCATATATATATATATATATATATAGTTTTTTTTTGTATTTATTTAGTTTAAATTAATTTCTTTTGAGTAATTCATTACATTATCCAATATTAAAGAAACCCTATTCTCTTCTCTTACTCTTATATTTCTTTTTATTGTTTTTAGATTATTTAACACTCTCTTTTGCAATAGAAACCTTACTATTCAGAATCATAATCGAATTAATACTATATTTTAGTTTTTTTAATTCATATTTTTCGGAGTGACTTTTTTTAGTGAATTTAGTTGAAAAAATATGTATAAGTAGAAGACATATTATTTTCCTCCAATTTAACAAATTTGTTAACATATTATTTATTTATCATTGAGAGAGTAGTTACCACTTATTCAATTTGCTAACAATTATTTATCTTTTGTAACCAGAATTTTATTTTTATCTTTTTTTTTTAATTATTATTATTATAAAGAAAGCCCGTAACTGCTCTCATTTTTTAATTAGGAAAATAGTTCAACGCACTCATTTTTTCTTGTTATTAATAAATGATTATGATAGTTAAAAAAAATACCAATTATTTTTATTATCTTAATAAGAGGTTGTTTTGATCTATTAAAAAACTAAAGATTTTAACAGTCCCTCCCTGTCATTAAGAAATTGTTGCTTCCAGAAATTGTTAATTACACATAAAAAAGTCAAACAATATATAGACTTCGTACTTATTTTTTCACTGGAAGGTATTTAGCTTCATTTAAACTATTATTATTATTATTATATGATTGGAAAAAAAATTCATATTATTATGAGAGAGAGAGACTGTTTGGTATTATGGTTGCTTTTGTGGTTGTGGTTTTAAAAAAAACAGTTTAATAAAAAATATTTTTTTGTGAATTTTATTTTAAAATTTTAATGTGTTTAGTTAAAACTGCAGTTGAAATTATATTTTAAAAAATAATTTATTATGTTTGGTTAATTTTTATACAAGGTTTAATGATAAAATTAACTAAAAAACCATACATTTATATTTATATATAGAGCCTTTCATTATCAAGGCTTTACTTGTTTGCATTTCTTTTTCGACATGGCTCCTACAGCTTCGATGCTCCTACTTCCCTACCATAACAAATCTTTTTCTTCATCATCTCAGGGTATAATTACATCATTGCTAGCTAGTGGATCTGGTGAATTAAAAATGCTTTTTAATTAATGGATTAATAGAAAGTTTTCAAACTTTTTGTCGTGTTAATGTTTAGATTCTAGAAATGAAAAATTGGGTAGCAGCACTTTCCGATGGACACAAAAATGTTTATATCTGTACAGTCTTTGACAATGACACTCAGTGTTTGGGTGACACTTGGAGAAGATTAACAATTCAAAGCTGAATCTTTTGGGGTTTGGTAGGACAGTCCTTGACAATGACCCACGGAAAGCAACTCTTTGACAATTTGGAAAGTTCCATGTAATTTGTACAGTCATAGAAAGGTCCATGTCTATATAACACTAGGAAAGATCTAGGAAACAAAAAACAGGAAGTTATCTCTCATCGACGACAACACCTTGACAGATTTTGTACAGTCTTTGACAATAACACCATGTGTACATATGGTGCTCCATGTTTATCCTTAGAATGCTCCAATTCCTGGAGATGATTTCATATCATGTGTAATGTCTTGAAAATAATATCAGACACAATTTTTTATTTCCTTAGTGGGAAGTCTACCTGGAATAAGTAGTTAGAGATGCTTACACATAAAAAAGAAGTCAAAATCCCATGAGTGCAAGTTTTTTGAGTAACATCGTGTCCTTTCTTGTATATAAATCCTTACATGTACGAATCCAATTGACTATAATGCTCACTGCCACTTTTTTTTTTTTTTTTTGATAACGTGGGTGTCCGGGCCAGCTTACACGCACCACGACTAATCCCACGGCTCACTGAACATCTTGCAAGCCCTAGTGAGCAGGTAAGGCACCGCGGGGGTGATAGACATACCGTATAGGAAGGACCCAGTATAAACAGGAAAGGAGCAAACTTTCCAGCCCCACTCCCACTGGGACTCGAACCTAGGTTCGAAGGAAGGAAAGTTGCTCCCTCCCACCGCTGAGCCACGCACCTGTTGGTTGCTCACTGCCACTCTTTGTTTTCCTTTGTAGTGGAGTGTTAGATTAACAGCAAATATTGTTGTTTTCTCACATTTTTGTTGAGTTGCACTGTGGGAAATCTATCATTTTTGTTTTCTCGTTACTTGATTTGGCATCTGCCTTTTTTTCTTCTTATCATTTTTGTTGTTACTCGCAGTTATGCGCTGAATTTACAGTTCACTTGCGGATTGGTATAGAAAAAGTGAAAAGCATAATTATTATGCCAAATCCTTGGCAGATTACGAAGACGTGCAATTACAAATTGGGAAAGGGGTGATCTTATTGGAAGAGGTTCATTCGCATCAGTAGACAAAGGATCTAATGGTTGGATCATGTAAACAGCTCAATGTCTTCAGATCTTGCAAGGTCTGAAGTTCTGCTCTGCACTTTAAATGGGAGGAATTCATTTCAATTTGAAACTTCTTGGTGAAACATATTGAAAACGTTTTTTCTTTGACACTTCCAATATGACTTGGTTAGAAAAGAGATTTGCGAATGTTGAAAAAAAATGACGAGGAAGACATTCCTGCTCACCTTCATTATAGGCAAACAACTTCTCTGCCTTTCCTTCCTCCTCAATTGCATTTGAACCCCCACCCACCCTTGATCCTCCCCCATTTGCTTTCTTTTGATCTTCTTGTCCTCATGCCTGGTCCTCTCCAATGCTTTCTTCGATAACACAAGCTGCCTGCTCATCATCCTTTAATTTTCTTGGCACTGATAACGACACCTTTTGATTTGACGAAGACACCTTTCCACTTGGTTAGCAAAGAAATTTGCGAGTGTTGAAAAAAAATGACAATCATGTCATTGCTTCCCACCTTCATTGTAGACAAACAACTTCTCTGTCTTTCCTTCCTCCTCCACCCCTTTTCCACCCCCACTTCTGTTGATCCTTTCTCATCCTTCCCCAATTGCTTTCTTTTGATCTTCTTGTCCTCATGCCCGGTCTCCTCCAATGCCTTCTTCGAGAACACAAGCATCTTGTTCATCACCCTTCAATTTTCTTGGCCCTGATAACGACACCTTTCCCTTTGACAATGACACTTTTGTCGCTTGGTTAGCAAAGAGGTCTGCAAATGTTGAAAAAGCAATGACAGTGACGACATTCCAGCCCAAGCATATTAAAGGGAAAAAACTTCTCCGGCTTCCCTTCCTCCTCAACCCCTTTCCAACACCACTTCTGTTGATCCTTTCTCATCCTTCCCCAATTGCTTTCTTTTGATCTTCTTGTCCTCCCGCCTGGTCTTCTCCGATGCCTTCTTCGAGCACACAAGCTTCCTGTTCATCATCTTATTCTTGTCCAGATTATGCGGACGCCTTTGCTCAGAATGAAACAGGGTTGGAACAGACCTCGAGGCGGGTTATTGAGGCAGCGGCCAATTCTGCTGGATATGTTGCTCAATATATCGGGTACTCTTACTTTCATTTTTATTCTTAGAATACACTAATTCCTGGAGATGATTTCGTATCATGTGTTATGTCTTGCAAATAATATCAGACACAATTTTTGAGTTCCTTCGTGGGAAGTCTACCTGGAATAAGTAGTTAGATATGCTTACACAAAAAAAAAAAACCCAAAATCCCATGAGAAGTTTTTTGAGTAAAATTGTGTCCTTTCTTGTATATAAATCCTTACATGTACGAATCCAATTGACTATAATGCTTATTGCCAATTTTTATTTTCCTTTGTAGTGGAGTGTTAGGATTACCAGCGAAAATTGTTCAAACAATACTGAAAAAGCTAGGCAGTCCAATTCAGAAGGAGGAGATTGGAGGTATGTCATCCTTATCTTGAATTTTAACGTTAACGTTTTGTTACATCGATCCCTAAATGAGATCCTTCTTATACTTCTTGTTGGTTTCTCTTTTATTTTCCTTAATTTTCATCCCCCCACAAGGTGCTGATGTCTCCAGCAATCCAGAGTATCATGACTCTGTTTTACAGTGTTTAAAGGAAATTGCAAGGGGCAATCACTACAATGATGTTAATTCTCTTGCACTGAAGGTAACCAGCTGTTGGTCTAGGTTTTCTATTCCATTTTATCATTTTTTTTTTAATTATTATTGCTAGCAGTTAGGCGCTGAATTTGCAGTTCACTTGTGGATTGGTATACACAAAGTGAAAAGCATAACAATTATGCCAAATGTTTGGCAGATTAGTAGACGAAGACTTGCAATCACGAATTGGGAAAAGGGTGGTCTTATTGGAAGAGGTTCATTCGGATCAGTATACGAAGGATCTAACGAAAAGGGATCATTTTTTGCTGTGAAGGAAGTTTCGCTTAGTAATGAAAAAGGTCTAGGCCTTCTCTGGAACGAGATTGCTATATTGAAACGCTTGGATCATGACAACATAATTCAGTATTATGGAACAGACAAGGATGAAGAAAAGCTTTATATGTTTCTAGAGCTTGTAAGTCATGGCACCCTTGAACAGGCATATAAGAATTGCCCTTTCAAGGAATCCCAAGTTTCTCATTATACTCGACAGATATTGCAAGGTCTGAAGTATCTTCATGGTTGTAATGTGATTCATAGAGATCTTAAATGTGCAAACATACTGGTGACCGAATCTGGAAACATAAAACTTGCTGATTTTGGTCTGTCTAAATTCATGGAAGATGGTCAGTCTTTGGAGCATGGCGTGGGAAGTTTATTCTGGATGGCTCCGGAAGTTGCTAATTCTAAAAGTGGCGGGTATGATTTTCGAGCTGATACATGGAGCCTTGGATGCACTGTGGTGGAAATGCTGACCCGAAAGTATCCACGGTATCATTTCAGGGATGCGTGGGCCTTAGGAAGTGCAATTAGAAAGGGCACGGGACCTATTATTCCTGATTCTCTCTCACAAACTTCGAAGGACTTCATCAAGAAATGCCTGCAGCCAGATCCAAACAAGCGTCCAACTGCTTCAGAGCTTTTAGCTCATCCTTTCGTGTAAGGATGATCTTGCACGCAACCTGATCTTAGCGAATTGCTGTTTGGTGAAAGATGAACCTTCAACATTTTTTTCTCAAATCTTATATATTGTATTATGAACTTGGATTCTAAATCTGTGAGTTCAACCTTTTAGTTTTGATGAATCTGTACTCTGTGCTGTTGAGCATTCACAACTGTACTCAATGAAGTTGGATAGCTAGCCAGCCGAGGACATTTAATCTTCTGGTCTTGTTTTTGAATCCTTATCTTCTGTTTATTCTCCTAGATGTACTAATCAGGATGCTCATACTTTAAGCAAACTGGCTATTAGCTCAGATCAGCAGCCAATCTGGATTGAGGATTGGCCTCAGTCTATCCATCATCTTCTTATCTCTGATGCAAACCATGTTTCTCATCAATAATATTTCTTCAGAGCTTGCAAGATCAGAAAAGAAAACATTAAGCACTACTACAATGGAGAGTACCCGTTCCAGCAGCTGCGAGCAGATTACTACAATGGGATGAATCCTATCCCTCCCTATGGCGTTATTCATATCATTGATTTCTTGGAATGAGCAGGCTTCTTACAATGTTAGTGACAGATGGAGGGACCATGCATGGCCATTAATTAAAAGTAGAAAGTCTTGAGTGACCAAAATTGAAGTAAAAGGACTAATGTGACTGATTTCAAAAACTTGAGGGACCTCGGACTTGTTTTAAAAGTTGTCTACATTCATTTGCGGGGGTTGTATCTGTGTGTGTGTAAATTCTCATATTACCCCCGCCATATATATATAAAAGTTAACCACCATATATATATAATTCTCATATTACCCCCACCATATATATATATAACCACCATATATATATATATGGTGGGGGTAATATGAGAATTCCACCCCCCCCCTCCCCGATCATATGAAAGGAGAATCCTCCCCCGTTCAGACACAGCTGCCTGGTCTTCCCTAATGCCTTCTTCGAGCAAACAAGCTGCCTGTTCATCATCTTATTCTTTTCCAGATTATGCGGACGCCTTTGCTCAGCATGAAACCGGGCCTTGGATCGGGCTGGATCTTAAAAGTTGTATATATACACGTGCGGGGGTTGTGTGTGTGTGTGTTTTTATATATATATATATATATATATAAAGGGTGGGGGGGCGAGAGGGGAACAATGGAACCTTCCATTTTTCCGCTCTCGGCCCCACCCCCCCCCCCCCCCCCCCCCCATCCAGAGTTCCAGACACAGCTGCCGGGTCTTCCCTAATGCCTTCTTCGAGCAAACAAGCTGCCTGTTCATCATCTTATTCTTTTCCAGATTATGCGGACCTCTTTGCTCAGACGGGGATGGTACAGACCTTCAGGCGGGTTATTGAGGCAGCGGCCCATTCTGCTGGATATGTTGCTCAATACATCGGGTACTCTTACTTTCATTTTTATTCTTAGAATACACTAATTCCTGGAGATGATTTCATATCATGTATAATGTCTTGAAAATAATATCAGACACAATTTTTGAGTTCCTTGGTGAGAAGTCTACCTGGAATAAGTAGTTTGAGATGCTTACACATAAAAAAGAAGTCAAAATCCCATGCAAGATTTTTGAGTAACATCGTGTCCTTTCTTGTATATAAATCCTTACATGTACGAATCCAATTGACTATAATGCTCACTGCCACCTTTTCTTTTCCTTTGTAGTGGAGTGTCAGGATTAACAGCAAATATTGTTCAAACAATACGGAAAAAGCTAGGCAGTCCAATTCAGAATGAGGAGATTGGAGGTATGTCATCCTTATGTTGAATTTTAACGTTAACGTTTTGTTACATCTATCCCTAAATGAGATCGTTCTTATACTTCTTGTTGGTTTCTCTTTTATTTTCCTTAATTTTCACCCCCCCCCCCACAAGGTGCTGATGTCTCCAGCAATCCAGAGTATCATGACTCTGGTTTACAGTGTCTAGAGGAATTTGCAAGGGTCAATCACTACAATGATGTTCATTCTCTTGCACTGAAGGTAACCAGCTGTTGGTCTAGTTTTTCTATTCCATTTTATCATTTTTTTTTAATTATTATTGCTAGCAGTTATGCGCTGAATTTGCAGCTCACTTGTGGATTGGTATACACAAAGTGAAAAGCATAACGATTGTGCCAAATGTTTGGCAGATTAGTAGACGAAGACTTGCAATTACGAATTGGGAAAAGGGTGGTCTGATTGGAAGAGGTTCATACGGATCAGTATATGAAGGATCTAACGAAAAGGGATCATTTTTTGCTGTGAAGGAAGTTTCGCTTAGTAATGAAAAAGGTCTAGGCCCTCTCCGGAACGAGATTGCTATATTGAAACGCTTGGATCATGACAACATAATTCAGTATTATGGAACAGACAAGGATGAAGAAAAGCTTTATATGTTTCTAGAGCTTGTAAGTCATGGCACCCTTGAACAAGCATATAAGAAGTGCCCTTTCAAGGAATCCCAAGTTTCTCATTATACTCGACAGATATTGCAAGGTCTGAAGTATCTTCATGATTGTAATGTGATTCATAGAGATCTTAAATGTGCAAACATACTGGTGACCGAATCTGGAAACATAAAACTTGCTGATTTTGGTCTGTCTAAATTCATGGAAGATGGTCAGTCTTTGAAGCCTATCTCGAGAAGTTCATATTGGATGGCTCCGGAAGTTGCTAATCCTAAAAGTGGTGGGTATGATTTTCGAGCTGATACATGGAGCCTTGGATGCACTGTGGTGGAAATGCTGACCCGAAAGTATCCACAGTATCATTTCAGGGATGAGTGGGCCTTAGGAAGTGCAATTAGAAAGGGCACGGGACCTATTATTCCTGATTCTCTCTCACAAACTTCGAAGGACTTCATCAAGAAATGCCTGCAGCCAGATCCAAACAAGCGTCCAACTGCTTCAGAGCTTTTAGCTCATCCTTTCGTGAAAGGATGATCTTGCACGCAACCTGATCTTAGCGAATTGCTGTTTGGTGAAAGATGAACCTTCAACCATTTTTTCTCAAATCTTATATATTGTATTATGAACTTGGATTCTAAATCTGTGAGTTCAACCTTTTTAGTTTTGATGAATCTGTACTCTGTGCTGTTGAGCATTCACAACTGTACTCAATGAAGTTGGATAGCTAGCCAGCCGAGGACATTTAATCTTCTGGTCTTGTTTTTGAATCCTTTTATCTTCTGTTTATTCTCCTAGATGTACTAATCAGGATGCTTATCGTCTTTTCGCTCTTGAATAAAGTTTTTTTTTTTTTTTTCATGTTATTGTATTCGGTTTTTTCATTTATTTTTTTCTGATTGCTATTGTTGCATTTTTTTATATGATTTAAATAAAGCCAATTTATTTAATTGGTTGAGACTATAATCTAAATTATTAGATTTCTTTAAAAAAAAAAAAAAAACACTCTTGCAGCATCTAAATATCTTTATAAAAAAAAAAATAGCTATTATATGCAGGGTAGCGCGTGATAAATCTAATGATATACAAGATAGCCAAGGGTATTAGTAAAACCTTCCATACACAAGTGGTTTATTTAAGGAAAATCTTGAAATAACTATCCCAAGCCAAGTCTCAAAAGTTAAAACCATTTGTAGATGCTGTTGATAAGCAGGGATAACTCTCGGATTTTGAGATCTCTCTTCCTGCAAAAAAAAGTTAATATCTGGCAGTACTTCACTTGTGGATTGGTAGAAGACAAAGTGAAAAGCATAACAATTATGCCAAATCCTTGGCAGATTAGTAGACGAAGACGTACGTTTAAGAACTGGAACAAGGGTGATCTTATTTTGGAAGCGGGTCATTCGCATCAGTGTACAGAGGATCTAGTGAAGATGGAATATTTTTTGCTGCAAAGCAAAAGGTTCGCATAGTGATTAGAAACGTCTTTGCTCTCTTGAGAAGGAGATTGCTTTATTGAGACTTTTGGATCATGAAAACATAATTCAGTATTATGGAACAGACAAGGATAAAAAAAAAAAAAAAAAAGGTTTTATTAAGTAATACTCTAAAAGGCACGAGGAAAATACAATAACTTCCTCATGTCTTTTACTTATTAATATATTATATAATTATAATTATTATATTATATTATAGAATTGTTTTTTTTTTTGTTTTTTTAATGAATTTTTTTTGTTTAATTTAGTTTGTTAAATTAAATTTTTTTATTTAGTTATCAGATTTTTATGAAACGGATCTCAGGTTTGATAGGTTAACCAGGTTTGACGAGTTAACCCGATTTTTTTTCTTTTTTTAATTAATTTTTTTCGTTTAGTTTAGTTTGTTAATGTTAAATTTCTTTCTATTTAATTATCAGACTTTCATGACACATATCCTGAGCTTGACGAGTTAACTTGGTTTGATGGGTTAACCCAGTTAATTCTGGGTAAACCCGTTAATTTTATTTTTTATTTAGTTATCTACCTTTCATGATGCGAATCACAGGTTTTACGGGTTAACTTGATTTGAAGAGTTAACCCAATTAATTCAGATTTTTTTTTCTTCATCAGTTTTTTTCTTCTTGTTGGTTTTTTTTTTGTTTTTTTGTTTTTTAATTAATTTATTTAATTATCACACATTTATGACATAACCTTATAGTCAGACCTATATCCAATATTTTTAGGTCCGGTGTTGTAGTCGGGCTCACTTAAACTTGGGTCATGCAAGTTTAATGTTATTATTAATATTATAAATATTACTCTTAAGTCAAGTGTTGTAACCAAACCCAAGACTCTTGAATATAATTTTTCAAAAAAATCTAACATTTTTAAATCTTAGTTTTTTTATATATTTTTTATGCAAAATTCTTAGGTTATCTGTGCAGCATCAAAATTCTTTGGTGTGTCCTCCCCTACCGATATCGGTGAAGTGCCCGTTTCAGCAGCTGCGTGCAGATTGCTTAGGCCCTAAGGACGAACATCCCGCACTTGCAATCTTTCTTCAATGTAACTGATGATAATCCTAAGCATCAACTCAATTTGAACATGCATGCATTTATCTTAGAACCCTAGCTTATGGCCAGAGGTTACACGAAAAACCTCCAATCTGGTTTCCGTCATGCCAGGATTTGCAAGGGAACTGATGCCATCAGCATTCACTTTCCACCATCCATGCCAGGAGCTACTTCAAGAACTATGTATGATCACTTTCTTTGTTTGAAACTAGATTCTGTAAGAACTAGAGACCAGTACTAGCCAATCAGATTTGCCAGCGGG
Organism: Populus alba; assembly: GCF_005239225.2. NCBI lineage: Eukaryota > Viridiplantae > Streptophyta > Magnoliopsida > Malpighiales > Salicaceae > Populus > Populus alba. The sequence continues at coordinate 4,557,263 of NC_133300.1, read as the reverse complement.
CTGTATGTTGTCTTGGCTACGAACGATCCAGAGTATAGATTTGAAACGTGGATGGCAAACACTTAAAAAGAAGAGGATAACCAGTAAATTTAAAGAAGATTAAAATGAATATTTTGAGAAATTTAAGGATGCCAGTTGCCTTTTCTCCTCTATGTAACTCTTTAAGGCATAATTATCAAACCAACTCGGGCTCTAAAAATATTGTCTGAAATGATTTTTTTTTTTTTATAAAAAAAAAATAATAACATTGTCTTGAAATAAACTTGTGTTTATTTTTTTTTTAATGAAACAAAGTTATTTTAACATAGATCCAAGTTATCTCTCCAACAATAACATTACTTGAACTGATTAACACATGATCCTAGTTTTGAGATAAGTTTGATAATTATGTTCCAAGGTTCAGTTGAGCGGCAAATTTTCATATTCACAAGTTTCTTTGACTTAGTTTCAATTTTGCTCTCAAACAATTTATTTATGAGTTTTATACCTTAAGTAAGTTAATTTAATACAAGGAATTCTGGAAGCAGGACCCATTTGAGAAATCCAAATTGTTTTGGGATAGAATTGATAAGCAAATTGTTTTTGGGTAAAAATTTATAGCTTGCCTAAAAAAACCCTTATTCAACGACAACTGGCATGTCATTCATGTTAAAAACGACATGTTGTCAGATCTATTCATGTTTGTCTGGTGGCATCAAAACACTTGAGTTTCACGATCATCTCTCTCTAGACTCTGATCCATCTTATCCCTACTCACCAAAACCCAAAAATACCTCTCTAAACTCTCGAAATTACCTGCCATACCCTTCTCAGTTCCGGGTCTCTCTGATCTTTGCTGCATCAAGTAAGTTGCAATCTTTCTCTCTCTGGGTCATCTTTAATTTTCTTTTCTTTATTGAATCATACAAAAAGTTTGTGTTTTTGAATGCAAAGTATAGCTCACTGTTACTTTTTAATGCTATAGAGAGTCCATCTTTTTTTTTCATTTTTTCATTGGGTTGTGGTATGAGAAAAGAAAGAATGAATCTTGTGGTTTCTTGATGTTGTTTTAATGCATGGTCTGATTGGTTTCTGAGAAAAGAGAGGAAAATGAAAGAGAGAAAACAAGAAGAAATGAAACAGTTGTTGTTAGTGTTTCTTGATGTTTTGTATAGTGTTGAATGATGCTCTTGACATAAAAGTTGGGTTTTTTTTTTTTGGTGGGCGGTTTAATTTATTGTTTACTTGGTTTTAGCTGCTGTAGAGAAGAGTGAATTATGCTGTTTTTGGTTTATTCTTGTCAAATTTTGAGCTTCATGTTTAAAGATGAATAAGGGATTTTAAATGGTTTTAAAGGTAATATTAAATTGTGTTATTGTGTGGCAGTGGATGTAGATGAGAGGATTGATATAGCAGAGAGCTCTATTGGAAATGAATTGGTTGAACATGGTGGTGAATTGGTTGAACATGAAGGTGATGATATGGTTGTAGAACCACATGAGGGCATGGAGTTTGAATCAGAAGATGCTGCCAAGATATTCTATGATGAATATGCCCGGCGGATAGGATTTGTAATGCGTGTAATGTCTTGTCGTCGTTCTGAAAGAGATGGGAGGATTCTTGCCAGGCGACTTGGGTGTAATAAGGAGGGTTATTGTGTAAGCATTCGAGGGAAATTTGGAAATGTTCGAAAGCCACGACCAAGTACTAGAGAAGGTTGTAAAGCGATGATTCATGTTAAGTTTGATAAGTCTGGAAAATGGGTGATTACAAAATTTGTAAAGGACCATAATCATCCACTTGTAGTGGCCCCACGTGAAGCTCGTCAAACGTTGGTGAGTTTTCCTCTCTGTTTTTTAAATATGCATGCTGCTTCCATGCTTTACCAACTCTATATGCCTTAGACATGTGATTCTGTAGCCTTATTCTCTCTGGTAATTAAATAAGCTTCTAAGGAAAATAATTAATTCCTTGAATAAAACTTTCACTTTCTCTGTTCTTTTTTTGGTTTTCATGATTGACAAATATAAGTGTAAAAATTCAGTGCATCACATGCTATTCAAGAAACGAGACTAACAAACTGGGATGTGGTTAATATGTGCTTGGAAGGAAGATTTCTAATGCTTTGAGGTTGTGGAAGGATAATATCTGCATATCTGACGTGATCTGAGTATTGTTTTATTTTTACCTTGTAGGATGAAAAGGACAAAAAAATTCAAGAATTAACTGCTGAATTGAGAAATAAGAAGCGGTTATGTGCCACTTATCAAGAACAGCTAAGTGCATTTGTGAAAATTGTTGAAGATCACAGTGAGAAGCTATCCAAGAAAGTTAAAAATGCGGTAGAAAATCTAAAAGAATTTGAGTCTATTGAGCAGGAGCTCATGCAGCATACATAGTCTCAGCATTTGGTGTAAGTACTTAGCTATTACTTCTTCAACTCCGTTAGTTGTACAATGTTTTTTACTGTTGTTCTCTGTTTTGTCTCTTCATCGGAAGCAGAAACTGACACAGCAATTAGAAATGTAGTTATAGGATATTGCTTTGTTTTCGAATTTGTAATCCATGCGAGTTCAGTGATTTTGTGGGGAGGGCTCTAGTTTGCAGGTTTATTATGTTTTAGTGCAAATGTCGATGGAGGCGCCACAATAAGTTATGGAAGTTTTTGAAGACAAAAATTTCCTTTTTTAGCAGTCTTGATTTGTATAGCAAACTAGTAATATGAAGTACTGGCAGGGTATGATTTAGTATGCTCTTGCAAGTGATGCATTTTTATGATAGGACATGGATATTTCAAATGGATGGGTGGAACCTTCTCTTCTTTTCTCATACTCTCCAGATTAACTCATTGTTCACCCTGGTGTTGCAGCAATGCTGTCACCGTATAAGATGAATGCAAATGTTATTTTTATCAACTCAAATTTGCCCAATTCTGACTTTCTGTATATAATACTAGTATATTTGTCTGCACTCCACAGCGGGTCAATAATTTTTTTTAAAATGTAAAAAAAAATATTAAGAGCATAGAGAATATTTTAAATGGCTTGGGTCTCGCAGCTATGCCAGTCCTAATCTATGCTTGACCCAAGCAAACACAAATAAATATAGAATAATTGTGCATTTTAGTTGTTACGAGAGTGAAGAAAGAAAAAAAAACACAAACAACCAAAGAAATGTCTCCTGAAAAGATAAAATAAGAAATTAAAAGTGAAATTACTTTTACAATTTATAATAAAAAAGTTTCTTCATCTGTAGTGATTTTTCCATACTATTTAGTTTTTATTATAATGGTTAGTCTGGAGAAACATGCTACGTATCTGCAACTCATGCGTTCACCCATCAATCAACATGCTTGAAACATTGCAAAATCTTGATTGAGGCATAACTCTGAACGATGTAGTTATGTGTGCATCAATCATTTTGTCTATGTGGTTGTGATGAATAAGTTATAAGAATTGATCTCAAACAGTTTTTATAAAATTCTATTTAGTTGCAACTAGATGCTTTTTTTCTTTCTTGTAGCTTCTCTTTCACCTGTACTTGTGTTTCTTTGACTGATTTTCCTGTCTATGGGATTTGATAAGGAAAATTGTGGGATTTTGAGGGATTGAAATATGGAATTCTAAGAATTACTTTGATTTGTTTGCAAAATAATGTAATGGCCGTAACGGAAAACAATTTTCCTTTTCTATTTTCAGTTTTCATCTCTTTTTCTGGTTTTTCTTTTCTAATAGAAAATCAGAATGATTATCAAGAACCTGACATTTTCCTAGTACTGTTAAAATAATGAAGATAAAAAAATCAAACATTAAGAATAATAACGTAACATTAAAAGTAATTAGTAACCAAAAGAAAACTCCTAATTTAGTAACTTTAAAGGTATTGAAAATTCAACTGAAGAATAAACCTACAAATTTCTTCATTTTAATCAATTAAGGTACAAAAAATAAGTTCAAACTGCTATAATATTTATGAAACTTGTCTACAACTCCAAGGTCTAGCCAAGAGAAGATCTGTCTCTTCAACCAGGCACACAACTGGAGAACATGAGGGTTGAAATTGTTTCCAGGAAATTCATTACTCCATCATCTTCAACCCCACCTCACCTTAGAAGCTGCGAAATATCGGCCTTGGATCAGCTTCTTCCTCCAGTTTATGTAGGATTAACATATTTTTACCCGGCTGACGAAAACATTCAAGGAGCCAAGCATTCCGAAAGAGGAAAGCAGTTGGAGGCATCATTATCCAAAATCTTAAACCTCTACTATCCGGTGGCAGGGAGATATGATGAAGAAAAGCTGTTGATCGATTGCAACGACAAAGGGGTAGAATATTTGGAAGCTGAAGTAAGTGGACGACTCTCTCAAATTTTAAACGGGGAGTTGCAGCCTGAGCAGTTGAATCAGTTTCTTCCGTATCCTGTTGCATCACCCACAAGTCCATTAGTAGCTGTGCAAGTAAGCACTTTCGAGTGCGGTGGACTGGCTGTCGGCTTGCGCGTTTCACACAAGATATGTGATTTAGCGACATTAACCTCATTTGTCAATGGATGGGCAACAACAAGTCGAGTTGGTATTGATGAAGTGCCCCGACCGAGTTTTGCTCTGCCATCCCTCTTTCCGACAAGAGAGACAACTCAAATCCTGAAAGCAACTCCGGTTAAAAATGGAGCTAGGGTCGTGACAAGAACTTTTGTGTTTAGCAGGTCTGCAGTAGCCAACCTGCAAGTGATTGCCAGAACAAGAGATGATGATTTGGAAGGAGGGAAAGGCCAACCTTCGCGAGTCCAAGTAGTGACTGCAACTGTATGGAGGGCTCTGATTAAGGTGGCTAAACTTAAGCATGGATACCTGAGGCCATCTGCCTTAATTCATGGAGTGGAAATGAGAAAGAGGTCAGCATTACCACTACCACCAAATTGCTTCGGAAACATGTTGAGGGTTTCGATGGCTCGATTCGAGGCAGACGAGAGCAAAATGGGGTTGCCTGACCTGGTCATTCTGGTAAGGCAGGCGATAAGGGATGCCGTTTCGGATTGCCGAAACGCAATAAGCTATGATGATTTGTTGTTGGGAGCAGCAGGGAGTTTCAGTGAATGGAATGAGGAAGCAAGTAGAGGTGAGATAGATGTGTATACGTTTACTAGCTGGTGTGGTTTCCCGATTTATGAAGTGGATTTTGGCTGGGGGAAGCCTGCATGGGTGAGCAGTCCCCATAAGCCAGTACCATTGATGAACTTGCTGGACACCAAAGATGGTGGAGTTGAAGTATGGATGACTGCAGAGGAAAAGAACATGATCCTTTTTCAACAAGACCCTGAGATTATTGCCCTCACTGATTCTCGATTGAAGAATAATGTCTAAATTATATTACAAGATTATTGCCCTTCACAGCTTCTCAACTTGTGCAATGTCAACTGTTCCCAAAATAAATAAATAAAATCTAAACCATAGCAATTTCTTTTCGCGTTCCTACTTTTTATGTACTCTTTATATAAAAACAATATGGTTTTGAAGATAACAAATTATTAAATCCTAATTAATTTATCTATAAAAATTAAGTTTAATTTTAAAATATATACATTAAAGTAACTTTCACATGATTTAAAAATTAAGTAGCAGATCTCTAACCTGATGGACTTTTACTTGAAAAGGTGTGTTGTATAATAATAAAATTTACTCATCATCCTCAAAGAAAAATATGCTAAATTAAGTTGTCGATTACTTGCAGGTGTGGAAGTCTTTCCTCTCTCTTTTTCTTATTCTTTTTAGTTTTTTTCGTCCTCCCTCCACCTCCTAGTGAAAGGGGTATTTATAAAGAGAAGAAAGAGGGAGAAAGAACTACTTTACCCCTGTCCATTTATGGTACAGTGTAGGGTAGCTAGGCAACCATTGAATAGCTTGTTCAGGGCAACCCGTTCAAAACAACACCGTTTTGAATTTATATATATATATATAACGCATTTTTTTATTAAAAAGAAAAGGGCGTTAAACAGTTTCATATTCCAAATCAGTTCTTAATTGTTGATTTGTTCAATCCAGTTCTCATTTGAAATTTTGATTTTAAGAATCAATTCAATTGCATTCCTGTAAAATTCAAATGTCAACCTTGAAGTTGACCATTTTTTCACTTTGATCATTGGTTTTGAATTTATGTATTTTAGCCTTAATTGATAAAAAAACATTCAATTTTTTCAATTTAACCCCCAATTTAGTCAATTTCAGCTCTTATATTTATGTGTATTTTCTAGTCTGGTCCTTGGTTTTATATTTCTCCAATCAAGTCTCTAATTGTCCATCAAACTTTAATATTTATGCAATTAAGCCTCTGATTTGACTAAATTAACTCTTAAAATTTGTAATTCGACCCTCACATTTTAATTTCTTTCAATTAAAATCTAAATTGATTTAAAAAATTAATTTTTCTTGCAATCAAACCCTTCATAAACTCAATTAATATTTCAACAAAATCTAACTAAGTCTTTAAACATCTGATTTTGAACTTTTTTTCTCAAATTGAATTTTCTTTGCCAACAGAGCTCACATCAATAAAAAAATATATATTGTCAAATTCTAATCTCTGTATTTTTTTAACTTTCTCAACCAATCTTTTGTCATTTTTAAGGCGCCCTTGTGTTTTCTTTTCACTATTATATTTTTTTTTCTTCAAAATTTTTTTTATTTTTCTCTTTTTTTTATTTTAGGACCTAAAAATGGGTAACAACAGGGAGCTTGGTATATCTCATTATTACTCATCCAAATATTACATATGTTATTCATGTTGTTAGTTAATTTGTTGCTTCTCCTACAATGGTTCATTGGGCAACTCTTCTTCGTATTTTGCAATACTTTCAGGATACAGTCTTTTAGAGTCTTTTACTTTTATCCATATCTTTCTTAGCGTTACGTGCATACTCTAACACTGATCATGAGAGTGATCTCATAGATCGCAAGTTTGTTATTGATTTCTATATTTTTTTAGTTGATTCTCTTATTTCTTGGAAGAGTAAGAAACAATCTATTGTTTCTCAATCTTCAACCGAAGCAAAATATCATGTCATGACATCTACTACCAAAGAGATTATTTGATTACATTGGTTACTTGTAGATATGGAGTCTCTCTTTCTTATTCTATTACTATGTATTGTAACAACTAGAGTTCTATTCAAATTGTTCAGACCTCGATTTTTTATGAACTAACTAAGCATATTGAGATCGATTGTCATCTTACTCGTCATCATCTAAAGCAGGACACCATTACTTTGCCTTTTATTTCTTTTTCTTTGTAGATTGCAGATTTCTTTATCAAGTCGTATTTTATTTCACATTTTTGTTTTCTTATTAGCAAACGATTGATGATTGTAGTTGCCAAATTGTGAGTTTGAGGGGGAGATATTAAAAAAATATATGTTTATTTTGTTTTATTTATTAAGGGTAAAAACAACAACTTGGTCATCAAAAATCAAACAAATCCTGCGAATCAAATTTAAGAAAAAAATAATTTTATTTCCCTTGAACAAAACCAGTTTCTGCAAAGTGCATATATACAAATTACAACTTATATGGCTAAAGCAGTTTTTTTCATATTAGCGTCGAGTATCCGGGCCAAGGCCCCACTAATCTTGAGGGTGCACAAGTCCATAACAAGGAGTTTCCTGTAAGTGAACCATGGTTAATTCATGATATATATATATATATGAGTGTTTATACGTATTAATTGATTTTCTAGAATTAACATTTTGTATAAAATTCTTGTTATTAAATAAGAATTAGTTTATTTATTGCTCATTATTGTTTTTACTTTTAGATCCAACAAGTGGCTTCATAGCTACTTAAAGTGATGTTTGTGATTCGTGTATTTTCCTTACTAAAATATCCTTTATAATTTTGAGTACTGATGGACCTCTTAGTTTTACTTGAAAAATTATCAACTTTCATAATCAGATATACTACTTGCAAAGAAAAATAAAAAAAAATGATGGGGTAATAATTTCTATTATGTGAGCATTCCACTTTAAACTAAGGTGATCATGATAAGTTTTTATTTAAAAACAATATTGTTGTTAAAAAAGAAAGGTGTTTTTATAAAATTAAATAACATGAATAAGAAAAGAGAGTTTTTATTAAAGAAATTTTTTTATTTTTTAATAATATTAATTGTTTTTAGCTTTTATTCAAAAACCTATGTTGCTACTAATAATAACATGTTTTTTTCAAAAAAAAAACAATACATGAATAAAAAGATAATTTTAACTACAAAAAATTTTGTTTCTATAAAATGTAAATCATGGATTTTTACAAATACCTATTTTGATTTTAATAAAATCAATTAAAAATATTTAAAAGAAAAAAAAAAGGCCAAGGATATTATGCCAATACACTTGCTAGTAATAATTCATTTTCTACAATTTTAGAGTTCTTTATTTCAACAATATCATATTGTTTTTACAGCCAACAACAAGAAACTAAAACTTCATCATAGAAATAAATATAAAACACCTTTGTTTTTTTTATTTTTTCATAAATATAATTAGATGTTCGTGACTATTTTAATGATGAGAGGACATTAATTTTAATACCAAGTGTTGTAAAATTAATTTAACCAGTATCGCATCCGAACATTTTATTACATTATACTATATCGAAAGAATCAATACAGAAAATCATTGACATTGATAAATATCAAAAGGAAATGTGTGCCCTAATCCACAAACACATCCAAGCAAATATTATATAGGTCATCGCCCCTTTTCAAATAAAAATTGTAATTAGCCTTAAACATTGCTCCTTCAGCAACATATTTCACCAGAGCATCGTGGCATTCTTTACCGGATCCCGTGACTTCACTACAAGTATCGTAGTCCAAGCTCTTCTCATCCCCAAATATGTAATTGAAGACTTTGTCTCCGGTAGACTTTGAAATCGTATTTGCACAGTTTTTCAAAAAACCTGGCAAAATCTCCGTGGAACTTTCTGGTGATGCAGCTAGATTTTCGTTATCAATATATTCAGCTTCGGTTGATTCATCTTCATTCTCCATTGCAAGGATAGGAGAGGCTATTAATGTTATTCCCATGAACAGAAGCACCGCGAATGAAACGTTCTTAGACCTTGCCATTGCGATCTTTTTAGATAATTTGGGGCTAAAATTCTATTTTGATGGTGAAGCATATACTCCTACATCTATATATATATACACGTATATGGCTTAATGATAAAAGGGGTGCAATATAACATTTATTTATGAATTAATATTCATTTAATGCCGATCTTAAAACAAGCAAGTTTAAAATTAATAAATAAGGGCAAGGATTAAGACTCTAATGTTTAACTTATATATAATTTATTGTTGTTCTATTTAAATTGTCTTATTAAATTACTCAAATGTTGTCTTTTGCTTGGTATAAATATTTTCTTCTTAACTCTAAATTAAAACTTATAATAATGACAATAAATATGTTTCTACTACAAAGGCAAGAGAATATATATTATAATTATTTCATTGCTCTCAATTAAAAAGAAACAACAACTTGGTAATAAAAAATCAAAGAAATCCTGCAAATCAAATTTAAGAGAAACAAAAATATATTTCCCCTTAAAAGAACCAATTTCTACAAAGTGCAAAAAGACAAATTAAAATTTATTTGGTTGAAGCAATTTTATTATTTTTTTTTGGATTAGCAACGAATATTCATGCCAAAGCCCGACTAATCCTTGAGGTGCAGACATCCTCGACAAGGAGTTTTATACAAGTGAATCACGGTTAATTCATGGGTTTATATGAGTGTTTATACATAGTAGTTGATTTCTAGAATCAACATTTTGTATAAAAGTCTTGTTATTAAATAAGAATTAATCTATTTATCATTCATTATTGTTTTTACTTCTAGATCCAACAAATGTCTTCAAAGCTACTTTGAGTGATGTTTGTTAGTCTGATCCATGTATTTTCTCATTAGATATCCTTTCCAATTTGGAGTGACGATGGAGCTCTTAGCTTTTCTTTATAAATTATCAAATTTCATAATCAAATAGACTACTTGCAAATAAAATAAAACAATATAATGGGGTAGTAATTTCCGTTATATGAGCATTCCACTTGTAAACTAAAGTGATCATGATAAGTTTTTATTTAAAAAAAAATATTGTTAATAAAACCTAAAATATTTTTGATAAAACAAAATAACACGTATAAGAAAAGAGAGCTTTAATTAAAGAAAAATTTTTTATTTTTTAATAACATTAGTTGTTTTTAGTTCTTATTCAAAAAAACTATGTTGCTAATAATAATAACTTGTTTTTGTTATAAGAAAAAAATACATGAATAAGAAGTTAATTTTACCTAAAAAATATATTTTTTCTTTAAAATTTAAATTATGGATTTTAACGAATATCTATTTTGATTTTATTAAAATCAATTAAAAAATAATTTTTTTAAATCAAATTTTCAATAAGTTTAGAGTTCTTTATTTGAAGAATATCATATTGTTTTTACAGCCATCAACAACAAATTAAAAATTCATGATAGAAATAAATATAAAACACCTTTCTTTTTCTTCTTCTTTTTTCATAAATATGATTAGATGTGATCATGACTATTTTAATGATGAGAGGACATTAATTTTAATACCAAGTGTTGTAAAATTAATTTAACCAGTATCGCATCCGGACATATTATTACATTATACTATATCGAAAGAATCAATACAGAAAATTATTGACATTGATAAATATCAAAAGGAAATATGTGCCCTAATCCACGAACACATCCAAGCAAATATTATATAGGTCATCGCCCCTTTTCAAATAAAAATTGTAATTAGCCTTAAACATTGCTCCTTCAGCAACATATTTCACCAGAGCATCGTGGCATTCTTTACCGGATCCCGTGACTTCACTACAAGTATCGAAGTCCAAGCTCTTCTCATCCCCAAATATGTAATTGAAGACTTTGTCTCCGGTAGACTTTGAAATCGTATTTGCACAGTTTTTCAAAAAACCTGGCAAAATCTCCGTGGAACTTTCTGGTGATGCAGCTAGATTTTCGTTATCAATATATTCAGCTTCGGTTGATTCATCTTCATTCTCCATTGCAAGGATAGGAGAGGCTATTAATGTTATTCCCACGAACAGAAGCACCGTGAATGAAACGTTCTTAGACCTTGCCATTGCGATCTTTTTAGATAATTTGGGGCTAAAATTATATTTTGATGGTGAAGCATATACTCCTACATCTATACACACACATGCGCGCGCGCGCGTATGGCTTAGATGATAAAAGGGGTGCAATATGACATTTATTTATGAATTAATATTCATTTAATGCCGATCTTAATACAAGCAAGTTTAAAATTAATAAATAAGGGCAAGGATTAAGTCTCTAATGTTTAACTTATATATAATTTATTGTTGTTCTATTTAAATTGTCTTATTAAATTCCTCAAATGTTGTCTTTTGCTTGGTATAAATATTTTCTTCTTAACTCTAAATTAAAACTTATAATAATGACAATAAATATGTTTCTACTACAAAGGCAAGAGAGAATATATATTATAATTATTTCATTGCTCTCAATTAAAAAGAAACAACAACCTGGTAATCAAAAATCAAAGAAATCCTGCAAATCAAATTGAAGAGAAACAAAAATATATTTCCCCTTAAAAGAACCAATTTCTACAAAGTGCAAAAAGACATATTAAAATTTATTTGGTTGAAGCAATTTTTTTTCGCGTTCCTACTTTTTATATAAAAAACTATATTGTTTTGAAGATAACAAATTATTATATCCTAATTAATTTATCTATAAAAATTAAGTTTTAATTTTAAAATATATATATATTAAAGTAACTTTCACATGATTTAAAAATTAAGTAGCACATGTCTAACAGTAAATAAAATTTACGAAGACAAAAATAAAAACTAACCGATTGGAAGAAAGAGGTACTCATCATCCTCGAAAGAAAAAATATGCTAAATTAAGTTGTCGATTACTTGCAGGTGTGGAAGTCTTTCCTCTCTTTTTTTTCTTCTTCTTTTCAGTTTTTTTTGTCCTCCCTCCACATCCTGGTGAAAAGGGTATTTATAAAGAGAAGAAAGAGGGAGAAAGAACTACTTTACCCCTGTCCATTTATGGTACAGTGTAGGGTAGTTAGGCAGCCATTGAATAGTTTGCTCAGGGCAACCCGTTCAAAACAACACCGTTTTGAATTTATATATATAACACATTTTTTTATTAAAAAGAAAAGGGCGTTAAAGAGTTTCATATTCCAAATGAGTTCTTAATTGTTGATTTGTTCAATCCAGTTCTCATTTGAAATTTTGATTTTAAGAATAAATTCAATTCTATTCCTGTAAAATTCAAATGTCAACCTTGAAGTTGACCATCTTTTTCACTTTGATCATTGGTTTTGAATTTATGTATTTTAACCTTAATTGATCAACAAACATTCAATTTTTTCAATTTAACCCCTAATTTAGTCAATTTCAGCTCTTATATTTACGCGCATTTTCTAGTCTGGTCCTTGGTTTTATATTTCTCCAATCAAGTCCCTAATTGTCCGTCAAACTTTAATATTTATGCAATTAAGCCTCTGATTTGACTAAATTAACTCTTAAAATTTGTAATTCGACCCTCACATTTTAATTTCTTCCAATTAAAACCTAAATTGATTTAAAAATTAATTTTTCTTGCAATCAAACCCTTCATAAACTCAATTAATATTTCAACAAAATCTAACTAAGTCTTTAAACATCTGATTTTGAACTTTTTTTTCTCAAATTGAATTTTCTTTGCCAACAGAGCTCACATCAATAAAAAAAAAATATACTATCAAAATTCAATCTTTGTATTTTTTAACTTTCTCAACCAATCTTTTATCATTTTTAAGGCGCCCTTGTGTTTTCTTTTCACTATTATATTTTTTTTCTTCAAAATTTTTTTTATTTTTCTCTTTTTTTATGTAAGGACCTGAAAATGGGTAACAACAAGGAGCTTGGTGTATCTCATTATTACTCATCCAGATATTACATATGCTATTCATGTTGTTAGTTAATTTGTTGCTTCTCCTACAATGGTTCATTGGGCAACTCTTCTTCGTATTTTGCAATACTTTCAGGATACAGTCTTTTAGAGTCTTACTTTTATCCATATCTTTCTTAGCGTTACGTGCATACTCTAACACTGATCATGAGAGTGATCTCATAGATCGCAAGTCTGTTATTGATTTCGATATTTTTTTTAGTTGATTCTCTTATTTCTTGGAAGAGTAAGAAACAATCTATTGTTTTTTAATCTTCAACCGAAGAAAAATATCATGTCATGACATCTACTACCAAAGAGATTATTTGATTACATTAGTTACTTGTAGATATGAAGTCTCTCTTTCTTATTCTACTACTATGTATTGTAACAACTAGCGTTCTATTCAAATTGTTCAGACCTTGATTTTTTATGAACTAACTAAGCATATTAAGATCGATTATCATCTTACTCGTCATCATCAAAAGCATGGCACCATTACTTTGCCTTTTGTTTCTTTTTCTTTGTAGATTGCAAATTTCTTTACCAAGTCGTATTTTATTTCACATTTTTGTTTTCTTATTAGCAAACAATTGATGCTTGTAGTTGCCACATTGTGAGTTTGAGGGAAGATATTAAAAAATATATGTTTATTTTGTTTTATTTATTAAGGGTAAAAACAACAACTTGGTCATCAAAAATCAAACAAATCCTGCGAATCAAATTTAAGAAAAATAGAATTTTATTTCCCTTGAACAGAACCAGTTTCTGCAAGGTGCATATATACAAATTACAACTTATATGGCCTAAAGCAGTTTTTTTCATATTAGCATCGAGTATCCGGGCCAAGGCCCCACTAATCATGAGGGTGCACAAGTCCATAACAAGGAGTTTCCTATAAGTGAACCATGGTTAATTCATGGATATATATATATATATATATATATATATATATATATATTATATATATATATATAAGTGTTTATACGTATTAATTGATTTTCTAGAATTAAAAATTTTGTATAAAAGTCTTGTTATTAAATAAGAATTAGTTTATTTATTGTTTATTATTGTTTTTACTTCTAGATCCAACAAGTGGCTTCATAGCTACTTTAAGTGATGTTTTGTGATTCGTGTATTTCCTTACTAAATATCCTTTATAATTTTGAGTACTGATGGACCTCTTAGTTTTACTTGAAAAATTATGAACTTACATAA